>NC_041044.1:15756877-16056877 GCF_900634775.1 Gouania willdenowi
TGAGAGCAAACCAGAGTTTTTCTACAGTGAGAACCAGCGGCTCGCGCTCGAGGCTCTCATCACCGAGGGTCGCGATGCCTTCACGGACTACGTCTGTAAGAGCGGGGTCCGGGGGTTCCTCTCGGAGCTGGAGTTGGAGCGGATCTCCTGCACCGCAGAGGCCTTCCGACCCGGGCACGAGCATGTTCAGAAGACGGAGATCCCGGCCAGCCCCGGGTACGGGACTCCAGGGCTCGGGGAGGAAGCAGACGACGGCCAGGTGTCACTGGAGTACTGGCCGGACCGGTCTGAGGGCTCTGTGGCAGAGCTGGACCTGGGGTGGCCCGAGTCTATCTCATACCGAGGGGTCACACGAGTGGCGATCTACACGCAACCGCCTATGGATGGTCACACGCACATCAAAGAAGTGGTGCGAAAGAGCATCGCATCAGCCCAGAAGGTGAGTGAAGGTGATTGGCTGTCATCAATGTGTCAAACATGCGGCCCGCGGACCATGACTGACCCGCTGCTAGGTTCACTTTAACTCAATGACATTGGAAACAAGAGCAGTCAGAGAGCGCAAACCTCTGAAGTGTGTATACATTATTATTTATTCTAAATATCTTACAAGACAAAACAATGCCATTCTTCGACACAACAAACCATTGAAAAAAAAAATACAACCTATTTTAAAATGTAGAATTATGCACTATATTACAATATAACAGGTGTAGTGCAAATGTCTCAAGGGAACAATAACAAAAATGGAGCAAAATCCAAAAGCAATGCAAAACAGTACAATCAAAATTTAAAATAAGATATAAAAGTTTCAAGTTTTCAACTCTAAATAAAAGTTGTATTACTGCGTTAAGTTATAAACTCCCAGAATGCACTGCACATCGGAGTAGTCACCAATGTTCAGAAACTATTTTTTTTTTTTTAACCAAAGTGGTTAACAAACATTTTTCTGCTGGACTCCATTTTTGTCAAAAACAAAACAAAACAACAACAACAGCAAAAAACACCGACAACAAACACACATTGTTTCACTTTCAAAATTCATAAATCACACAACTTGTCACTTAGGAACAAAAGCTAGTGCAAGTGACAAGATAATAAATTACAATGGCCATGTTTACATGGGAGCCTAAATTCCTCTTTTAAGCGAAATAAAAGTTAATTCCTCTTTCACCTGATCTTGTAAACACTTAATTCCTAATGCTAATTTAATACCGATATAGGTGGCTGGTTTATTCTGTTTTTAGTTCTGAATGAAATAATTCCTCTTTCTTGTCAACAGTTAACAACACTTAAAGCCGATTTAAGTTAATTTCGGTCGTTTTGCGCATGCATGACTTGTGGCGATGACGCGTTTGGTGACGACATAATCCAACATGGCCGCCCGGACTAGAGCCAACATAATAATAATAAGAGCCTTAAAAGACATGGATCTATTGAAAAGAGTGGATGGACGGAGGCATAAATGTGCGGAAATTAACACGGACACATGGACTTATTAAACACACATGGAGATCAGCAAATGGAGCTGACTTCACTGGAAGGGTCATACTAAAACCCGGAGACGGAGTAAATGTGTCCCCATACTGCTGCACAGGCTATAATATCACAGAGTTTACCATTGTAACGGTTGTTAGAGCTACGATCTTTACCAGGGAACAAATATTTATTCCTGGTTATTGTTTTCTGGAGTTTTACTGGGCTTTATTTACCAGTGATTAAGTCCTGTCTCTTCTGGTCCGTGAACCAAAGTATGTTATTGTCGAGCTGCTGCTTCAAAGCTACAATCAAAATAAAGGTGAAAACAGTACTCATGTGTGGTGTTCTGTGTTATAGCCGACAATAAAAGGTTTATTGTGTGTTTTTCCCGATAGACGTGATACGTCACGTTCTCCCTCTGTCCAATCAGAGCCTTCCCAACCCCCAGACCTAAAGCGGAATAAACTAGGGATGCACCGAAATTAAAATTTGTGGCCGAAGCCGAATGAAATATAAACACTTGGTCGAATATCGAATGTTGTTAAGTTTTTCACTATATATTTTTTTTGATAGTGCATAAATAGCCTAGAATAAACTTTTAGACATGTTTTTTAAAGAAAGTAAATGTTTATTGAATATTCTGACATTTTTTAAATATTCCAGTAAAAAAAAAAGCACAACAAAGTTTTTCATTTATATTAGCCCTTCAAATAAAACAAAACATGCATTCATTAAAGGGGAGGTATGATGAAAAAAATCACTTTATAATGGTTTTGATACAGTGATATACATCCCTTTAGCCTTATTTAGAGGGACAGAGTTGAAAGGTTCTGTTTCCTCCCTCCCTTGTTATTGCACATTTTGTTAAAAGTCAGCTCCAAATTTTGCCCACGTTGGCAGGTGACGTCACCTAACACGCCTCCTAGAATGTGAGCTCCTGAACCTCATATCCCCTAAAACCATAAGTTTAAAAACATTTTTTTTTTAAATGTGCTGTGTTGTTTCAACATGGACGACTTATTTGAGCTGCTTTGTTACACGTGTATGCTTTGATTTTACTGATCTGGCTCTATTGAAATCACATTGCCCTGTATGTAAAGGAACAAACAAAGCAGTGTCTGATTCCTGTTTCTAAGTGGTGCGGTCGTCAAGGCCTGTATTTGCTGTGTATTGATTGGAGCCTGAAAAGAGAGAAAGAAGCTCATTCTAATTCAGAAGCTGCTCACAGAGGCTACAAATGCACCACAGCATAGAGAACCAGTGCTGTGGTGCTGTGTGCTAGCTCAGACAGCAGGTCAGACTAGACGTATGTACAACAGACTGGAACACTAACTACGATACCTGCTTCAGTACTGTGATAGTACACCGTAGAGATACTAGTGCTGGTAAAACTGTGGTGTGCATAGAGGCCATGTTTACAGACGTGTTTTTGTTTTCATTCAGTGCTAAGCCTAGTCTGCTAGCTAAACTTCAAGTGTTATTCAACAAATAAGCAGATTGTTTATTGGCTCAACACACACACGCACTTAGAATCCTACTTCACACTCTACGTAAAATGTGCATTTGTGAAATTTTTACTACCTTGGAAAATATGTGCAATAGATCAGTCAGTGATTCCCAAACAGGGGTACAGGAGCACATTGCAGGGGGTACTCTAAAAGATTTAACAGGTAATTAATTTTTTAAAAATTGAGAAATTTACCACAAAGTACTATTGCTCAATAACGTCCTATATTTTCTTGTAACTTATTGAAACAGGATTATTTTATGCTACAGAGGCCAGTTTTTCCACACTTCTGCCAATAGGAGACAATTATTACTGTAGCTACATTTTAAAAAGGAGACTGTATTTACTTACCTATGAAGCCATCACATAAAAGTTGCATGGTATTTAAAAAAAAAAATCCACTTTAAGTTACACTCATTATTATGAATTAGTAAATTTAGCCTTTGGAAACCAATGTTCGAGACAGTGAAGGTTTTAGGAGAGCCTGCTTTTCCACAAAGGAAAAAGTAGGACTGGGCGATATACCAGTTTGTACTGGTATGTATTTTCGTTATGATATGATTTTTTTATATACCGCTGTACCGGTGTATTTCATTACACAACTTTCAGAACACTACGCTGCGTCACGTTTCAGACCGGACCCTTTTCAACGTTCATTGGGCTGCGTTTGCAAACTTGTATTACTACTAGTGTGTAATCATTCTACAGTATTCACTCATCATGACAGTAAAATAGACCATCCTAAGTCAATCTACTGCAGTAATTCCTCTCTCAACCTGTAGAAAATGCTGTGAACACCTGATTATGCATGAAAAAAAAAAAAAAAAAATCCTCATATACCCTGAAACGTTAGAATTTTGAAAAATACCATGATGTATATTCTTGGTCATACCGACCAGCCCTAGGAAAAAATATACAAAATTGTGGATACGTACTTATGATATGAAGAGGGAGTACACGACACGTGATCTGACAAAATAGCAAAGGGTCACATGGAAGGAAAAAGATTGAATAGATGAACTCCAAAAGCTGCTCATACCAGACAATCGACCTTAAACTACTGTTGACTGGTGAACAGAAATAGACTTGTTCTAATGTCTGGTTGTTGTTAAAAGTATCATAGCAAATCATGTGTTATAATTTAGTCAGTATGTTGCCCAGAGCGTAATAGAGAGGTGTTTGTTTTTATTTGAGAAAAAAAAAACCCCAACCGAAATGATTTTCTTGTTCTAGTTTCTTAATGACGTGATGGTTATAATAACCTTTGTGTCTTTGTCTATTGTTTGATCAAAACCATTGAGCTTCTGAGGTCCTGTTACTGTTGTTAATCTTCACTTAATACTTAAGTGAATTTTGTGTCTAGGAAGTTGTTTAACATTGCTTGGGAAGAAGTTTCTCAAATGAATAAAGATGTGTATCGTAGTGTTAAATATATGGGAGAAGTGTATGGATCAGTGTTTGTGTTTTCATGTCATTCTGGCTCTGATAGGAGAGACTAGGAGCTTTGCTATGATCACGAGTTTGACTTTTTTTTAGCACTCTAACCTCACTGACTCACTGACTGAAGGAACTCTTTTGAAACCATTTTGAGCCAAAGCCTGGAATGTCCTTTCGCGCTGAGGAAGCTGTAGTGAGTTATGATTCAGAAGTTGCTTCAGTCTCGCCACGGCGTCCATTAGTTGCCCTGCATGAGCCACTGTCTCACATGCACACAACAAAGTTTTAATAAGACAAGTCTCAGCCTGACACGCCAGTGGAAAAAAATATCCTGACGTCACAGACTGGCTCACATACCACAACTTGATTAATGACTTTTACCTTTTTAAAGTCACATGATTGCTGTTAAGTGACTCCCTTGTTTATCAGTAAGCTTCTGCCCAATTAACTCTTAATAAAGTTTAGCAACAAAAAGAAAATCCCTTCCTGGAACGTCATTAGTTCCTCGAAATATTTAAAACTGGCAAAGCCAAGCTTCTTGTCCTGTGCTGCATTTGGCTTCAGATCACGCTAATGTTTCCAGTAAAACGTTTTTAAGATTTACAGGCTTGCATTCTTTCAACACTATCCTGTCACTAATGTAGCTGCGCTGTAGAACACGCTGACTAGTCATGGCACATTTTCTCACCCCTCTGCAAAACACTAACCATCATCTATAGGTGCATCTATTTCCAGCACAGCAAACCAATTCAGTACAGTTATATCATTTGTGTTGATGTTGCTTTTAGAAGATGTGAGCTGATAAAAACTGCTCAACCCAAACCCACCCCAACAGATCAGGAAAGACTAACCGCTTGTGGCTTCCTGTTTGTGTGTGTGTCTGCATGTTTGTGTGCGTACAGATGATAGCTGTGGTGATGGATGCTTTCACAGACGTGGATATCTTCAGAGATCTGCTGGATGCTGCCTACAGACGGAAGGTTGCTGTGTACATAATTCTTGACATGGCAGCAGTTCCCTGTTTTCTTACCATGTGTGGCAGAGCTGATATGCACCGTGGACACCTAAAGGTCAGTATTTGGCTGACACACGCATGCAGATTTTCCACCAAGATAAGCTGGATAAACCTACAGATCCGCTACATCACAGGTGTCAAACTCATGGCCCGGTGGCCAAATCCGGCCCTTTGGAGCATCCAATTTGGCCCGCAGGAGAAGTAAAAATGACAGAGGAAACATGAATCATTGTGTAAATGAAACTCAGCAGTATTTGCTGGTGTTTACAGTTTTCCTGGTGCTCATATCGCATGATTGCAGTCATTTTGAATGTTAAACAGTTGAAAAAACTAAAAATTATTTTTTCCTCAAATCACGACATATTTCCTTTAATTAAATAGATTGGTCACAAAATCTTTGAAATTTAAAGTGAACATCCTGTTGGGACTGTTATCTATCACTTATTGCTCGGTTCTTACATATTTAGTATTTTACGCAGTGACGTGCCGTGAGCACTAGGGTTGAGTAGGCAGGGCTTTGCAAATCGAGACCACCAATGTTAACACCAATGACAATTCCATAGGTTTCTGCTGGCAAGTGTTAATTCAATTCAATTTAATTCAATTCAACTTTATTTGTATAGCGCAATATACAACTATCACCTCAATGTACTTATCAAAATATAAAATTCATAATAAGAAAAAAAAAAACAAGATCCACATGAACAAGTATTTAGCCATCTAACAAAATCAAGATCGTAAAACACCATTAAAGATACATAAACAATTATTCAATATAGCCTCCTTACTCTCCCAACAAGATATACAGTATCTCATGACATGGCAGCGCATCCGTTGTTTCTGTTGGAAACAAGAAACACGGAGAAAATGACAACAACAACCGGGCGACCGTGGCTCAGGTGGTAGTGGGTCGTCTTCTGATCGAGAGGTTGGGGGTTCGATCCCAGTACCTGACTATGTGTCGGAAGTGTCCTTGGGCAAGACACTGAACCCTAAGTTGCTCCCAGTGGTCGACTAGCGCCTTGCAATGGCAGTCCTGTCCCACTGGTGTGTGAATGTGAGAGTGATTGGGTGAATGAGCTGATATGTAAAGCGCTTTGAGACTGCTTCAGTGTGGTGATAAAGCGCTATATAAAATCAAGTCCATTTACCATTTACCATTTACCAACCACTCAGAACAGAAAGCCAATCCTTCTATTTCACTGTGGAAAATACAAACAATTTTCTGAACTTTCCTTTACTGAGGTGTTGGTCTCCCATCTTTTAAAAGCTGTCGTTTTTCCTCAAAAGAAAGTTTCTTTATCGTCTCTAGCATTGTCATCCTGCCTGTAGTGTTATCCGGCCCACTAACCAGAGAACGTAGCAGCAGCGGCCATGTTTTATCAATTCACGAATGCACTCTGAACTTACGTATAGCATTTAGCATAGGACAGGTACGTCTAAAGGCAGCGTAGAGATCTGCCTTTTAACAAAAATGGTTTTCATTTGGGGAACTGACTGCGCATGATCAAACACATAAAAACACACTATGGAAACAGGCAAAATAGCAGTGTGCCTTTGGGAGAGGGTGTGGCCTCCTCCTGCCTTACAGCGGCGTGAGACTGTGCAGCCGTACCAGAAAATAGCGATATTTAGTCATTTGGGATATGAAAAGCACAACATTCTGACACTTTCAAACTTATAGGTACTGTAGACTATCGGCAATGGAAAAATAAACAATTTATAATTATATTATAATTAAAACAAATAATCAAAATATCAATTCACCCTTGGGTAGGCACTGCCTACCTTGCCTACCCTGACTGCACGTCACTGATTTTTTTTTTACGTAGAAGTGCAAACGAGGGCACAATAATGTTAAAATTACTTGTTTTCCCGCATAAAGTCTGTGTCCCACTTGAGATTAAACTGCTTCGAATTTGGCCCCTGAACTTAAATGAGTTTGACACCACTGCTTTACATAAACATTATGTAGTGGTAATTGGTCTTTAACAATAATTTGGTTTATGTTAAAAACACCTCTCAGCCATGGTAAAGCCAAGCCAAGGATGTAGGTGAAATCAGGGTGTGACCAATCTGGGTCAACCTCTTTAAGCCTGCTGGCCTTTGTGAGACGCAGGCCCCAGCTCGTTGATCAGCTCGGCATATGCAGAATGCCTTTGTTATTGTGTGTATCTCTGAGCAGAACTGGTCTAGGCAGTAACCGAAAACCCTTACTTTGTTGTTGAGATTTTTAAAAGTATTTTTTTTAAACTGCACACCAAGCATGTTCCCGTCAGTAGTGCTTCAGGCAATTATCTACAATCACCCACTTTCTTTTTTAGTTCACATTCTGGACTGAGACGACTTCACTTTTGAGAAATCTTCATATCTGGCTTCTCTGCTGTGAATGTAAATATTTTATAACTTTTTTGGTGGAGATCTCAGGTGAGATTTCACAGTGAGCTTTTACTGGCGAGGTAACACTCAGCCTGAATCCGCGCCCTTACCACAGGGCCAAAGATAAACACCCCTGGGTGTGTCGTACCAGCATGCACTTAATAATCCAGTCCATGCTCCAACCTGTTGAGTCTCCCCAAATTAAGTTTTCACGAGTTGTATCAAAGCTGAACATCAGTCCTTGAACAAAAGCACTCATTGTTTCTTATCTCCCATTCATGTCCCCTTTATCTCTCTTTTGTTTTCTCTAATCCATCCTCCTCCTAACACTTCATACTTGAGCCTTTGTGGTTACAAAGGTCTTTAGATAATGTTTGTTTGTGTGTGTGTAGCATCTGCGTGTGCGCTGCTGTGGAGGTGTGGAGTTCTTCACACGGACGGCACAGAAAGTGTGTGGATCTCTGAGCCAGAAGTTCCTCCTGGCAGATGGAGACCGAGCCATCACTGGCTCATACAGGTAACGATAAACCAGTTGTGCTAAATACGTTTTTTTTGCAACACTTGTTTGTGCTCTTCAACAAACAATAATCAATATTTTTTTTATGTCAAATTTGAATTCCTTTTTGTAGTTGTGCATCTTCGTGTTTTAGTAGTCCTGTGCTTTCTTTCCCACTTTACTTCTTTTTTGAAATCTTGTGTCAACATAAAAATCATGAACATTTTCAGAGAAACAACTGAAGAAAAACTAATAAAAACTTGCTTCGTCCTCTATTTGTTGACAGTCAGACTAACCATTGTTTCCAGCTACAGCTGAATATACAAAGGACATTTTACCAATTCATCACAAGAGCGATCAACAACAAAAATTAATTTAGTTTTCAAACCGCCCAAAATGGCCCCTTCCAGTTCCGCCCATTATGACTCCTTTGGATCCAGGTCTTATACATCTGTTTTCAGATGTGTTGCAGCATGTAAGAGGTTGATTATTCTTTCCCTCACTACCTTCTTATAGGACCGTTGCCAATTGAATTAGTCACAAACGTAATTTGTAACATTGTAAAAAAGGAACATCTGATTTGAGATGCCTCAACAGTACCTTGAGAATGCCTTTTTCTAGACAGCTAGCTGTTAGCCTAGCAGCTACGCACTATAACAAAGGAAACTCTCTTCCCTGTGTAAAATGAAACAATTTAATGAGCAACTAAACCCCAAAACCACTCTGTTCTGCTGAAAACAAATATTTTTGGTATGAAGTAGTATTGTTAATTGATCCTGGTCAAAAGCTTGACATTTAAGTCAAAGTATTTTAATTTGGCGTGTTTTGTTCTAATGTGACTGCCCTTTATGGGTTGAACCCCGGCAATTACAATCCAATTTTGCTATTGGTTGAGAATGGATGTTTGTGGCATTTTTGGTGGTTTCTAACGTCATGAAACAGCACTGTTGGCCCCGCCCCTCCTCTAAAAACTAGTACTTGTGTAATCCGTACTGAGTAGTTTGGATTTAGAGAATGGTGAATAGAGAGATGTATTGAGTAGGTAGTTAGTATTGCATATATTGTTCTTTGGAGATGTTATAGTATAGACTGGCCGTGTCTTAACTGCTACAGGAGACCCGCCCATAAGCAAGGCATTTTTTGAATTTCTAGCCTGGACGCAGGTCAGCCAAAACCTCGGGGTTCAGTTTCCCTTTAAAAAAACAACCTTTTACGATTTTTTGGAACTCTTTGGGACAGCCAGTGTAGCTGTTGGCCACCATAGATTTTTAAATGGGTCCTTTTAATTTGGTAAACGATTTATTGACTTGCAATACTAACAAACAGCAAATGTATGTGCTTGGGACTCATTTGTAACAAGCACACTGAGGATTGGCCAGTTAAATCACAGTAATCCTACCCTCAGACTCAAATGTAGTCTGGGCCTACTCCTAGTTGGGGCCATAAAAGTCCTGGTTTCTATGGCATCAGAAGAATCTGGTGCTCAGAAACGGACCTCTGTAACTAGAAATGCAAAGTTAATAATCCTACCTCATCGTCAGTTCACACTGGTATCATTGCTTTCTCTTATTGTACGTTCCTTATTAACTGATTGTTGCTAAATTTTAGTTTATTTCAGTAATAACACTATAATTGCTACATACAGGTCTTGGATATTTACTTACAGTAAGTGTGCTGTGGAAATGGGAAACTTCTATTTAGATGTCTAGACTTAAATAAGGCAATTCAGCTGCCAGAAAACAGCAGTGACTACCTCAAAGGCAAATATGATACTTTAGCTGGTGCAGAATCAAAAATGTGCCACATCTTATTGTCTCAAACTACACAGAGCTGAAATGTAGAACGAATGTGCTTGGTGTTGAATTACATTACTATAACTGTAAGTGTCAATCTAAAGCCTTGTGTTTAAAGCAATGCCAAAAATCCAACAAAAGCCTTTGCATACTTTAAATCACTGGTAAATCATACTGTAAAACTACACTGCGGTTACACCACGTCTTTGGCTGTACACCATACACATTGCAATAAATAAGCCCAAAGCACAGATTGTTACAATAATTTATTAAACCCATATTTATGTCCATAACCTTTCTTTATTCTAGATTTAAAAATACATTTTGGGAAAATTAACATGTAACCTTAGTAGTTATTTCAACATTTTTTGCTCATTAATTTGGACAATTTAAAAGTGATCATTTCTAATCATAATCAGAAGTGCACTTCAGTGGTGCACAGGTGCATCACCAAAATACACAATGCAGAGATCAAATGTTCACATGTACCAAAGTTTTAGAAAGAAAAATCAAGATTTCAGGTTTGATGGAAGTGAACAAGTGGAGCCGATTTGTCTGACCTTTTCAGCCGATATATATATATATACTGTATATATATATATATATATATATATATATATATATATATATATATATATATATATATATATATATATATATACTTTTTCCAAAAAAAATAGAATATCATGGAAACAAAACATTGCACCCCAAATCATGACTGACTGTGGATATTTCACACTGGACTTCAAGCAGCTTGGTTCTGTTCCTCACTCATCTTCCTCCAAACCCTTAGATCTTAATTCCAGAATGAAAGGTACACTTTACTTTCATCAGAAACAAGGACCTTGGACCACTGGCCAACAGTCCAGTCCTTCTTCTCCTCTTTTTTTTCTGCAAAAACTGAAAAGTAAATGGTGATTTCTTCACAGTATTCTAATTTTTTGAAATCCTGTTTTCGTGGGTTTTATGAGCTGGAAGCCCAAATTATGTAAAGATAAACAAATTAATACTTGAATCTATAATCTATGAAAGTTTAACTTTTTGATTGGAATTATGGAAATTGAACAACTTTTCCATGATATTCTATTTTTTTGGAAATGGTCTGTACATATATATAAAGTTTTTTTAATTGTAATTCACATCACTGCTTGTGGTCTGTCTTAGCCAGCTGTCATGTGAGTTGATATGATTTTAGGTCAAGTTTGGTCAGACATCCAACAACACACACACGGGCACGAACGCACACACATACACACAGAGACACAAAGTATCTTGTCCTCTTGTTTTCGCAGAGGCGAGTTATAATGTGGCGTGATCAATGAGTGATTCATGGTCAGAGTAATCATTAAACCAGAATAAACGTCATGGGTTTTTCTACACAATTAATTTGTACTTTGAAGGAACGGAGAGCCTGTAAACAGGATAACAGTAAAATTATTATATAATTTTTTTTAATGGAGACACTGTTCTGACTTCATGTTTCTTTTTTTCAGCTTCACCTGGTCCTCATCTCGGTTAGATAGAAACCTCATCACAGTTGTGACGGGGCAGGCGGTAGAGACCTTTGACCTGCAGTTTCGTGAGCTTTACTTAATATCCAGAGGAGTGTCTCTAAGTAAAGTTCCAATGGTGGATGAACCAATCCCCGACCCGCTCCCTCAGGTGGCTCCTGCTCCTGTTCCAGCTGCCATTGCTAGAAAGCTTGTCAATCCCAAATATTCACTTGTTACCACAAGTTCAGTCCCCTCTGACCAGAACTCTAACAACAAGGTCAACGACTCCCAAACTCCCAATGGGTTAAAAATTATGAAACGCCTTAAAGGAGTTATCGAGGAGCCACCCTTACATCCAGGATTAGTGGATATGGAGAAAGCATATCTTATCCCATATCTGCCAACTTGGCCAGAGCCAGACCCACCGAGCGATGTGATTGGCTTCATCAACATCAGGGATGAGAAGCGGGCTCATCAGGTTCACCTGCAGAGGTCGGAGATGTTTGAATTTAGTCAGGCCATACGCTTCAGCTCACCCCTGACGGCAGTAGCTAAGCCGGAGGAATCTGTTCAGAACAAAAAAGCAGCAGCAACGACACAAAGTCCACCTCCGCCAGACAAGGCACCTCTCAAAGACTCTCCTCCTTCAGATTCCACTGATGAACCTCCTCAGCAACCCAGCGTGCCCCCACCACAGGACATACATGATCCAAAACCAAACACTTGCACAACAGAGTCCAACGTTATTGCTAATTCTCCTCCAGCAGACAAAGAAGTTGAACAAACTCCTGAGACACAAATGGGACCGCCTCCTCTTCCCAAACCTCGTACACTACAGTTGATCATAGACTCCCCGACCAAAGATTCCAGTGATTCTGAGGTCACGCTGATGAAGATGGACCAACTGGAAAACCTGGATGACTCATTTGACAAAAACACAGCAATGAGGAATGTAAAACTTGTCCATGGTCGCCTAACGTCAAAGGGCGATGCAGGGGACTCGGGTGAGGACAGTCAAGACAGCACCAAGGTCATATGTGACAGAGCAGCCAACGAAAATCCTTCGAGTGCATCTACAGTATCGGACGAAGAGTTTTTTGATTGCTCACAGCAAAGTAGTCCAATTTCCAATGGTGTCATGTCAGGATCAGGTCATGGACAACGTCAGTCAGACAACTTCAACTTGATGGCCCGCTTTTCTCAAAGCATGCTAGACCTGCGGGATTCAAACCTGGCAGAAGACGGCGCGACCCTCATCCGCCAATCTCAAGAGCTGCGCAGAAAGGGTTTTCCCTCCCCACACAGGAACTTCGGACGGGTGAGCACCTTCAGCTACTACGTCATATGTGCTTGTTTCTCCTGATTTTTACTCGCTCATAAATCAAATGCAATGTATTCACACTTTTGTTCTTTAGCCTTCTCAACATGGGCTGGGGGAGTAAAGGGTACTGAGTACTAGGGATGGGCGATATTGACAAAAAACTTATCCCGATAATTTATAGTATTTATCACGATAACGATAAAATACACACAATAAATGAAAAAGTTCACAACTTAGTGTAAACAGGTTCCTTACAAACACAAACACAAATAAATCTGAATCCATCAACACATTTAAAAAGGCTACAAGAGCTGCTGACTCAAACAGCTCATGAGCTGATATTTTATTAAATATATTTGTGCATGTGGATTACTATTAGTGTTATTGTATGTAATTCATTTATTTCCTCACTTGAAATAAAATTATAGCAAAAAAAGCACATTATAAGCACAAACAACTTCAATAGTGTTTTTACTGCTGATGTAATATAATAAAAAAATATTGCGTTTCACAAATTGGGATGAATGAATACTGACATTAGTTATTATGCTAATATTTATTTCACACAACGTGTGACATGTTTAGCTTTTATTCTTCCATAAATCTGACCATAAACAAATTGGCGGCTCTCTGTGGCTTTATGACAGTAAGATGCGTTCTTTTTATTTGGTTTATTATTACTTATATGGAGTGGTTAGCGTTAGCACTTAGCTCAGTCTGTGTGTCGATGGGTTAGCTTAGCATAGGCAAGGCAAGGCAAATTTATTTGTATAGCGCATTTCATACACAAGGCAACTTAATGTGCTTTACATGATAAAACATTCAATTGTTTAAAATCAATAAGAACATTTAAAATCATCAGTAAAATCATCAGTAAAATCAATTAAAATCATCAACAAACACATTACATCAACAACATGACCAAAAATCTCTCTCTCAATCATACGCAGTAGAGAAAAAAAGTACCTTTAACTTTGATTTAAAAATGTTCACATTAGATGCTGACTTCAGCTATGCTGGCAGTTTGTTCCACTTCTTTGCAGCATAACAACTAAACACAGCCTCACCATGTTTATTGTGAGCTCTGGGCTCCACTATCTGACCTGTGTCCATAGATCTAAGTGACCTGCTGGGTTCATACCTGACTAACATGTCACTGCATAGTTAGCTTTAGTTGAGTTTCCAGTTCATAATCGATGCTGCGGGTTCGTCTCTGTCCCCGTGTTTGTGGAACTTTGGGTGGATCTGACGCAGGAACTTGAATCGGTTCCCTTTGTTGGATGGTTATCTGGTTTTAACCAAGTAGCGGTCCGTGCTGTATCACAGCATAGTAGCTTCAGATAGTCGTGACAAACACACACACAGACGGCGGTGTGTGTGGGGGGCGGTGGCGGTGCACACCGTGCAGAGCTTCCGTAAACAACGTTCCGCTCCAGTGAATAATAACTTTTTGACAATAAACGGGGCAGTTTTGGCCCGTGGAATGCGTTTTTTTGGGGGGCATTCTTGGCTAAATTGAGGGACAAATGGCCCTCGCTAATTTCCGACATGGGAATTTATCTTTTATATAGAGGAATGACAAAATCTTACCAGTGAGAATGTTTTTGACGATAAATCATAAACGATAAAATATCGCACATTCCTACTGAGTACCCAGGACCCTGGAAATTGTATTTTATATATATGTATGAAAATGCATTTTAAACATTTTAGGTAATTTCTATTGGAATGAAAAGGGCCCTGTGTGAAAATAAGCAGGTTGTTAAGCACTAAAACAATTATTTATGCTGCATCAGAGCCCTAGCTACCACCCCCTTTAAAACAGTGCAAATGGTACGACCCACATGTGCTGCTGCGCTATGGATGTAACATGGAGCGGGAGATAAACAGCAGCATGCGTTTCCTCAAGAAAGGAAAATCGACTGCTTACTCAATTTTTTAGAGGTGAGCTTTAAAGCACTCAAATCTTTTTTAGGCAATATATTTTTTTGTTTGAAATAAATGATGCTGGAACATTAATTTTGCATGTCAAATCTATATTGGAAATACAATTATTATAATATATATTTTGCTGCCACCAAATCTTCAGTAGGTGGCCAGAATCCCCATGATTCTAATCATTCTATCTTTACCTTTTATTAACCTTTGTACACGTTTGCTTTGTGTGTGTGTTAGTTATACCCCCCACAAAAAATAAAATAAAATAATAATTACCAGCCACCCCTAAATTGTAGCAAAAATATGTCACAAACACAATATTCAATAAATAACTAAAACACAGTAGGACAGATTTATAAAATACAAGCAATGGACATGGAGTCATTAGGTTGTTGCAGTTTTTTTTCAACCTTAGGGTCAGGACCTCATGTGGGGTCGCCTGGAATTAAAATGGGGTCGCCTATAATGTCTAGTAATTTAAAAAAAATAAAAAGTTGGTAAAAAAGGATTAATGTTGTGTTTTTAAAATGTTTTCTACATTATTTTTTTCAAATATACATCACACACAATAAATCAATTAACTGTATCCTAAACTTAATCTTTCTCAAATATAAATCTAGTTAAAATAAAATGCAGTATAAAAATATCTAAGGTGGCACACTTGTCACTTTGTCACTAATCCTGGCTGCTCTGTATTTGTAACACACTTTAATAAACATGATAAATATAATATATATAATATAATAAACTAATTCTAGAAAAAAATTTTGTCTAAAATGGGATCATGACCTGAGAAAGGTTGGGAACTTCTGGGTTACTGTGAAGAAAAAAGAAAGCTTATATTATAATGCAAGAACACTAGTATAGTTTCTGGGCATACATAACTTACAGTAGGGGCCCAACAAGGTTTGTACCAAGGGCCCAAAATGTGGTGCTACGCCCCTGCTTCTCAAGCTCCAGGCTGAATACACATGCCTACATCTTACCTTTAAAAACGCTGATTTTCAGTGTTTTTAAAGGTTTTTGCTCAACAAGTATTAAATGTGTGCAAAGGTTCTCAGAGATTTTGTTTGTAAGGAACAATGAGGCCCTAAATATAGGGAAATCAACAGATTAACAGCTTCGCACACAGAGATGAATTATGCTACAAAAGGTGTGGCTCACCAGAGGTACTGGAGCAGGTTATTACCTGCTTTGAGCAAATTTACCTTAATTATGTATGCGTTGCACGCACCTGGATAAAGGGCTCGGCTGATCATTCCAGGCAGGACAATAAAGATGAAGGACAACATCTTCAGATATGCTGCCAAGATGGATGCTCCTTTCACGTGGCTCAGGTTCTTAGCAGACAGGGAGCGCTGTACGATGACCTTAATGTGTAGAGAAACAAAAAGCCACAGTAACTTTGTTGTGATGTGTCTTCATGAAGCTAGTGGTTCAATCAAACATGAAATTAAGTATTTGGTTAACCAGAAAGACCAGCATTCAGGCGTGTACATTACTTAAACATAATTAACACTATTTAGCATGGAACGTAACAAGAACCTGAATCCTTCATAGTTAGGTAATCTGACCTGCGAGTGACTTACTGGTCTCAGATTTCTGAGATTGTGTTAGAAAAGGCAGAGCAGAAACCTGCAATTCATTCTCCCTCAAAATTCTAATTATTTGTGTTAATTTACTTTTTGTTTTCATCTTTAACTAAAGCAGGGTACACAAAAAAGTTTTTTGTTCCAGACCAGGAATGGCAAACGCTAGATTGTCTTATGTTTTATAAGATTATCCTGTGGTCTGAGGTGTGTTCAGACTGAATTTGTACCGATAATCAGCTCTGAAATGAGTCGGGGCCAACAATCATAAAGATGAATTTAGTTATTATTAATTATCAATAGTTTATGACCAAAAGACTTCATTTGTGTAGCGGGAAAGCTGATGACTCCCAACTCATGACCCCAATATTTGTGACATGGAACCAAATGTAGCCAATCAAAAAGCGAGCTGACTGAAAAACACCGTAATGCTGCGTTCGATACAGCTCGGAACTCGTTATTTCCCAGTTTAGAATTAGGATTAACCGTGTGTAACTGAGTTCAGTGGCAGCATGTGATCTATAGAAAATATCTTAAACGTGGCTGACTGGTAGGCCTGGGCCGATAACAGATTTTGCTGGATGATATATTGTCCCACAAGTTATTGCTGATAAACAATATTATCGTCAACATTTTTTTAGACCAAATTAACCACTAATATAATGATAACCTATGATAATAATGCAAGTACACCCTTTCAAATGCTATCAATTTGTATTTCTCATTTGTATTTTTTACCATTGTAATTGGAATGTCAAGAACTTTTAAATATTTTAAACAAATAAAACAAAACAATTAAAATGAAATGGACTGTCAGTCTCTGTTAGCAAAAAAAATGCACTTTAATAAATATCAAACAAAAACAATAAAATAGACCCTGTCTCTGTTTAAAAAAAAAAAACAGCTCATGTCACTCTCGAAAAACAAAATTGCACTTGCAATAAATATTGAACATTGAGGCACAGACGTATATAGTTGTCCATTATTTAACAGGTAACACTTCCAATCCAGTTAGAATGTTTGTAAACAAAACTGCTAGCGACCCCGCCTCCCTGTTTCATTCTGTTCTGTTTTCATACAGTCTTAAACTATACAGAATGGACCAAATACTTTCTAGATTACTCCGTTCATTCCGCTATGGAACAAACATGCAGGTGCTGAGGGTGAACCTTCTTGTCATCCCGCCTGTTTGGAGGTGAAAGACGAGGAAAACAAAATACTTAGACTTAGCTTGGTTGCGAGCCCCGCTCAGCATCCCTGCTTCTGCTTCCGATCACACCGCTTACGTCTCCTCCTCTGGCGGACACCACTGATAAGAGGCTCCGCTGCTTCGCAGGCTGCTGGGTGTAGCCAGCGTAGCAATCCGAAGCTACGTAGTAGGTCTAGAGTTACCTCATCTACCGGACTATAACTGTTTGATTTACCTAATCACCAAATCCGTATGAATATGGCAATATACCAAGGCCGGCAAACTTAGAGTTCATTTTCTAATTGATTTATCGATTATCGGCCCAGTTCTACTGACTTGTCTAATATCCGATTTTTCCCCCCAACTTTACTGAGTAGGATGCTCCAACTTGAAGTGTTGAGATAATTGGAGCACACACACACATTGTACGATCAAAACTGTCCTATGCCTAATTTTTTTTTATCTTCACAGGGTTCTCCCCAGCGCTGTTGAGTGTAGGGATCCCCGACATTGTAATTTTGTTCCCCTATGGAGTGATGGCGCCCCCTGCGTTCAGTTTCCAGCAACTTTGGGGAGATTTTCTGTTGTTTTTTTCCTTTTTTAATTGCACAAATGTTGTTTAAACCGAGAAACGCATACATCAGCCGTACTGTCTATTTAATACCAGCTTTTTTGCTCGGATGCTCCATTTTTTACCTGAGGATCCCTGCCGCCACTTAGCTGCCCCCGATGCTGCCTGTGTGATCCTCCGCTTGGTAACTGTGAAAATCACCGTCCAATATAAACAGTGCTTCAACCTCAGCGTGTGTTTGTTCCAATATTACTGCAGGTCCCACATAACACCTCATTTAAATTTGAAAAGTGCGTCCTGGAATCAGACTGTCAATATTTATTAGTGGAGGACCTACATATACCAAGCATGAGTAACTCTCTAACTGCATTCATCCTCACCTTCACCAATTCAACAAATAACTTTTGGCTTTAAAGTAAGGCTGGAAAAAGAGGAAAAACAACAAAAAAACCCAACTTTAGTGTACTTCACTAAATTTGGCCCTCTGAGAGTTATAAATTTAAAACATTTCTGCACCAGTGGCGCTTGCCCGGGCGTCATGCAAGCGCCCGGGCACAGCATTATTATGCTGTGAATAATTCCTGGTGAGAACCCTGCTGCATGTTTGGGCTCTGTAATGGATAAAAAGTGTCTTTAGATTTAGAAAATCCTTCTGTGTATACCCCTTAACTTAGATCATTTTCAATTATTTAACTTCTAAGTTCTAAATACCAATGTTCCCTGCATGGATCCCTGTGGTGCTCCTGATGTGAAGGTTATTTTAAATATTTTTATTTACACTTGGCTAATTTTTCTCTGTGCCTTCTTTTTCCACCTAGTTGTTTGGAGGCTCAAGATCTCCAGGTCGAGAGGCGAAACTGAGGGGAAACAAAGTTATAATCACGAAACCAAGTTTTCATCGTCCTGCACGAGCAGCTGGCCCTGCGATGGGAGGATATAGATACTGGCAGAGGCCACCGATGGAGCCAGACTCGGCTCCTCAGTTTATGCACAGCCGCTCAGGGCGCTCGCCCCGACGCCACAGCCCAGGCTACAAAAAGACAGACCGCTCGACTCCGCAGCCGCAGGCTGGTCACTCAGGACTACTTGGAGTCTCTTTTCCAAAGCTCAGCAATTTCCGACCCTTGAGATCACGAGGAGGGTCTCAGAAAAAAATGTCTCAGAGTAATAAACCTGGACAATAAAACCGTTGCTTGGCATTGGAACATAAGGATGTATTAAACGCTGTATCGGGGACGTATGAATGCATTACTTTTATTAGTCCTTTGAAACCCTGAGGTGCACGTTATACAAACTTTTTCACAGGGATGTTTATGATGTGACTTTATAAATGGTTTCTGAAGCAGTGCCGGAATTATAAGAAATGTTAAAGTAGGTACTGAACAGCCTGCGATGAAAATAACGCTTAACAGGGATAACAGTTGATATTTATGTTTAGTAATAATGAATGTATAATGACAATCTTGTTTATATGTAGACAAAACTATTGTGTGGCTGAACAGATTTGTAACATGTGCATAGCTGTCATGCTTTTCATCAACTGCTCAGGCGAACCTCGAACAAAAAAATATTATTTACCTCAAATATTTTTCTTCTATACACTTTCAAACTATAATTTTTACACTTGATGATTAGTGATGAGCAAGATCAGTGCCTGAATGCTCCGTCAGTGTTATGAGTCTAGCTAAAATGTGGAGACAACAGTGATTGGTTGCTAGGTTCATTGTGTTATAAATACGTACATGGCAGTTATTGCTGATGACATGTGCTGATAGGAAAACATGCTGTATTATTAATCATTGGTGTGGGACCAAAAGTAAATGATGTAAACAAAATGGTGAATTGTGGTTAGCGTAGGTGTTATTTTGTCTCTTGCAGTGCAGGTGGTTTTGTGCTATTTTAAGTCACTTGGCGACAACAAATGCCTCAAAAGATTTTGAGGACCATCTGACTACGTTCTAGATATTTAAATTTTATTGGGGATTGAAAGTTGAATTGTCACATTCCTAAACATCCCTTAAGATTTTCTGCTGTAATAGTGTTTTTATTTCTTTGGATTCAATGTTGTCGTACACGGTATGTACTAGGGATGCACCGCAATTAAAATTCTTGACTAAAACCGAAAATGAGTAAACCAAGGCCGAAAACGAAACGCAGAAAGAAATTATTATGCAAATGATTAGTACCATTGCATTTATACTATAAATGTGTACTAACCTCACTAAAATTGAAACATTGCAATTGTATACATTAATATTGATGCTTCAAAGAATGAATTAATAAAAAAAATATGAAAATATTTAACACTTCACTGACATTCCAACAATGCATAACAATGCACAATATAAAGTAAAATAAGAAAATGTTTAACTTGACTCCACTCATACATTAAATAATAATGTACAGGCCTATAACTGACTGGGCTGCTGAAAGAGAGTCAACTGAATATGTTCTCTTCATAAAACACAAAGTGCATTTAAGTTTTTGATGAAGAGCAGCTTCTCTGCTTTATTACAGTGACTCTGTGAGCTCTGCTCTCCTTTCCTGTGGGCGTCTCCAAGCAGGTTATCTGATTTCATTGCGTTGACCAAGTACATTCGTGATGAAGTGCAGAGGATCTCTGTGAAACGTGCGTTGACAGACTCTGAAACCGGATTCATGCTTTTGATGCCCAGCCACACGTCGCGGTGTAGGGGTCTGTGTTGACGAAGGGCTATACATAACTACAGTGTTGATGTGACACAGAAACATCAAAATCACACTTACGGCTCCATCTCAACCTCTTTTTAGACACTTTAGTGCTTAGATGTTTAGAAATACAGCCGCTCCATGAATCTGTGGACATGATGGTCCGTTTCCAGACAAGTGTGCGCGCTGTCCTCAATGTTTGCTTGTGTCTTTACAACATCCTGTTTTGGTGAGAAAAGTGATTTGGCCTAAAACCAAAAGTGCACTCAAATATTTGGTGCATCACCAGTATGTGCCAGAGTCCCAGGTCAACTAGCATGTTGTGAGAAATCAAGTGTGCCATGTGGCATTACTGCATTTATTCTGCATGTTATTTTAATCCCTGTCTTCAATGTCCTCAAGCAGGGTAATCATATACTTTTTCATGTCAGACGGTGACAGTGACACTGTGTACAAACATGCTGCCATGTGACAGTTTGTGAGTTTTTTGGAAAGTAGGTGTGTCTTGGCTCACTAAAAGTTTGGAAAGCACCGCTGTTGTCTTATGCAACAAAAACTGTTGGAAGGCACAAAACAGGGTCAACGATCATTTGTAAAGCTGCTCTCCCAGAAGAACAGTGTCCTAAAGGAGATTTGAGACTAACGGCACTGCTTACATTTTCTAACTTGATAAGGATATCTTCAAATAAAGATGTTCCTCGTGTCAGCAATTGTTTTTGTTGGAGGTAGCTGGCAATCCTGCTGTAAAAAAGATTATCTGAAGCATGGCAGTATGCATGGTTCTCAGCAGCAAAATAAGTTAAACATTTATCAGGAACGAGGGTTAAACATCAAGGCAATTGCCTGAAGAATTGAGAAAGTGTTTAGATGAATTTTAAGGTCAATACTTTGCTTTTTAAAAACAAAATATATCCCTTTTTGATTTGTGCGTGTAAACGTCAGCTGTACCTGATCGGTGCACCAGTACCATGTTGCCAGTATGGTGAGTCCTAGAGTCATACCGGGCCATGGCAGGTCTCCAGTGACGGCATCTCTGAATAAGTGCATGGCGTCTTCTCTCGGCAGGTGGCATGTACTGTTGGGAATAATCTTGCTGGGGACTGCTATGCTGTACACACGTTCTAGGTTGTGGTAGCCACCAATTTTGTTGAATGCTGGACAAGATCATACGACAAATCACATCAAAATTAAACGACTACACTTTCTGATGGTTAACTTCGAATCGAGTTTACACACCAGTAATTGTCAAAATGATAGCACCAACAATCATGATGAATGTCTGGAGAGTGTCTGTGTAGATAACTGCAGCAAGACCACCTGAACAGAAGAGGGTGTAAGACTTTCAGACAGAAACATCTGCTTTGGTCTATCAGAACAACGTTTCATGATAGTGGCTGAGTTGGATCTTTAGTATTGGAGGGACGAGTTGTTAAGTTCATGATATGATGGATGCTAATGGGCTCGGGATAACGATACAAGTATTTATTTTTTTTTACTCAAACTCTGGACACACTTGTGTACTTACTCTGGGTATGAACTTTTTAACTCAATTGGAATGTAAAGCAAAAGCACTCTGAGAGCGCAAATGCCCTGCTGTTTATAGAGCGCTTGCAGGACACTAAAGACTTTCATGTGGCTGTTACCTGCTATCGTGTAGAGAGCAGTGACCACCAGCATCAGCACAGTGGACAGGTAAAGGTTCCATCCCAAGCACACCTGAACAAACAGAGCTCCAGAATACAGATCCGTCTGCAGAGAGTACCAGACGTCTGTCAGCAGAAGCTCCTTTGAGATATATCTGATAAGTTCAGTGTCTTAAACATAATCATACTGATATTTTTGTGAAGACCGACAACAGCAGCGAGAGGACGGTGAGGTACGTCCGAATCCTCTCTCCCCCAAAACGTCGTCCCAGGTATTCTGGCATAGTCACGATCTGAACACAATGCAACACAAGTTCAGAATCAGAAATGTTTTAATGGCCATGTACAGTTTTAAGGACAGTACAAGGAATTTGTCTTGGTAGTTGGTGTACAAAACAAAAAAAAAACAAAGAACAACCCAGCAACAATAATAATAATAATGATAAATATAAAGGATGAGGGATAAATAAAGGATCGATAGAGAATAAAGGATAAATATAAATATATATATATATACAGTGCAGCAGATAATGTCATCATGGGGGTGGTGGTCGGGTGGTTGTTAGCGTAACTCAGCATGATGCAGCAGTGACAACCACAACAAAGTCACACTGAAGTTAAAAGGCCAGTGTGACCTGGTCGCTGATGGCGACATTCACACCTTCCACGTGTTTTGTACAAATATAGCTTTTAAAAGTAATTACTGCATTTATGGCTTTTTTAGACGCTGCACCCAATTGGGGAATTTACATGGGAGGAAACCTTTGTTGGGGAAATATATCTTGGCACCCAAACTTACCTGCATAACCAGCCTTGACCTGCAGGCACACACCCATATTTACTGTATGTGTGTGAGTAAGAGTGTAAGTGTTGATGTGAATGAACTAACCCCTGAGGAAATGTACACTGGCACGAATATCCAGGCCAGAGCTAGCAGCACATAGGTAGCCTGAGGGGAAGAAGGAAGGGACACAGATTACACAGAGGTCAAACTGTAATCTGACCACACACAGGACACTGCACTTTGATTCATGATGTTTGTTACGCACAATTTACTGCTTTCTACATCACATGTTACAGGAATTCAATTTAAAAGAGGTGAGCTGCTGCCGACTGGTGTCTGCAGCCTTTGACAGCTGTTTAAAAAAGTTTCTACTTTGTTGTTTCTACTTTTTAAAGTTAAATAAACATAATGATATATAAATATATTTGCATTGCTGCGTCGCTTCATTCGATACTCTAGTGAAAATACAACATGATCAATTATTTGTGTTTTGTGCTCACATTCCATTCAAAACCAGTGACAGCGATCCCTCCAGCAGCTCCAGTCCCAGCCAGTCCAATAAACAGACCCGAGCCCACTGAACTGGCAAAGAGAGATGATCCAATCTGTGCACGCCAGAGATGGGGGAAGTATTTTCTTTGTCAACATGCATCTCAACATAGAAGTATTTACACTCTCATACGTGCATTGGTCCCATTGATGATGAAGGCTTTGCACAAGTGAAAAACTATTTACTGGCTTCCCACAGCCGTCTGTTCTCAGCGCAATAAAAGTTTGGTCCAACCATCAAAGAGGGGCTGGCCAAACCAGCACCTCTCACCAAAATCACTGTCTTATGTTGTGTCTTTTCATTATAATGTGTGACAGAAGTCTGAATAGTCTGCTTCCCTTTATACCCCTTGATTTTGCTGAGCATCATCTAAAGCATGTTGTCCGGACCTTATTTATGGCCTTATTCAGTAGTGACAGCGTGGACGCCTAAAGTCTATAAGTAAACAGGAATTAAACTTAACATAATCACAAGGTTTTTCAATTAGCAACACAAGCTAAAGTGTGCAGTAGGGTTGTTGTGTTAATGTCATTTTATTTGATAATCAATGTCAGTCCAAGAAATTCAACACAAAAATGGCCAAACAGTGACTGACAGATGCACCTACAATATATTTGTGCTGCTATAGGTTTTCTTTTATACCAACAGTAGCCAGGAGCGGATCAACGCACTCACGACCAAAAACATGCCATAATTTGCATTTATAATTTGCACTCTTAATGTCTGCATTGACGATTTAATATCTTTCTCACACATTTTTAACTGTACAGGTTTAATTTTCTAATTTGTGTTTATGTGTTCATTCTTAGTCATATGGGGGCCCTCTAAATCTTGTTTTGGGTTTATTATATATGGGAGGAGGGGACAGCGGCTGTTTATTGTTTACTGTTTATTGTAACTAATGTCATGTGTCCTGCATGTATACTGCTACTGGATACCTTGAATTTCCCTCATGATCAATGTATATCTGTCTATCTATCTATCTATCTATCTATCTATCTATCTATCTATCTATCATCTATCTATCTATCCATCTATCTATCTATCTATCTATCTATCTATCTATCTATCTATCTATCTATTCAATCTTTCTATCTATCTATCTATCTATCTATCATCTATCTATCTATCCATCTATCTATCTATCTATCTATCTATCTATCTATCTATCTATCTATCTATCTATCTATCTATCTATCTATCTATCTATCTATCTATCTATCTATCATCTATCTATCTATCCATCTATCTATCTATCTATCTATCATCTATCATTCTACTGTATCTATCTATCTATCTATCTATCTATCTATCTATCTATCTATCTATCTATCTATCTATCTATCTATCTATCATCTATCTGTCCATCTATCCATCTATCCATCTATCTATCATCTATCATTCTACTGTATCTATCTTTCTATCTATCTATCTATCATCTATCTATCTATCCATCTATCTATCTATCTATTTATCTATCTATCTATCTATCTATCTATCTATCTATTCAATCTTTCTATCTATCTTTCTATCTATCTATCTATCTATCTATCTATCTATCATCTATCTATCTATCCATCTATCTATCTATCTATCTATCTATCTATCTATCTATCTATCTATCTATCTATCTATCTATTCAATCTTTCTATCTATCTTTCTATCTATCTATCTATCTATCTATCTATCTATCTATCTATCTATCTATCTATCTATCTATCTATCTATCTATCATCTATCTGTCCATCTATCCATCTATCTATCATCTATCATTCTACTGTATCTATCTTTCTATCTATCTATCTATCTATCATCTATCTATCTATCCATCTATCTATCTATCTATCTATCTATCTATCTATCTATCTATTCAATCTTTCTATCTATCTTTCTATCTATCTATCTATCTATCTATCTATCATCTATCTATCTATCTATCTATTCAATCTTTCTATCTATCTATCTATCTATCTATGGTGCAAAGAAACCAGAGGTGAAAGTAACAGATTACAAGTACTTACGTTACTATAATTGAGTTGATTTTATGGGCACTTGTTCTTTTTTGACTATATTTCTAAATCAGCAATTAGTAGTAAGTAAGTAAGTAAGCTTTAAAAGAAGTAAAGTAATTATTACATTTCGACACCCAAACGTTACTGAGTAAATTATTATTTTTCTTTTAAAATGATCAACAGACATTGTGAAACCAAAAAAAATGTGATGGTCAGACAACAATGAAATGCATCACATCATAGCCGACCACTCAGATTAAACATAATGCACAGCGCCAAAACAGCATTGAATTTAGGTTATTTTCTCTGTTTTAGAGTTCATGAATCTAGCTATACATAGGGCCTGAGAATGTTTTCTCTTTCAATTGAATTCATTAATGTTATTCATTTTTTTTTTTTTTTAATTGTACATTTTGACAAACCTTTTATTTCATACAGATGGCTTTGTGGAAAATGGATTAAGCTCCAATTGTGCAAGATTTGGTCTCTTCCTTTTTAAGTTTCTACAAGAGATGTTTACTGTATGCAAGGGAAGCGTGGCAAGATTTATTACCAAAAATAAAGATTGGGGATGAAGACCAGAGAGCTGTCTATGGGAGAAAAGCAAACCATTTTGAAGCTGAGAGAAGAGGGAAACTTGATCAGAGCTATTGCACAAACATTGGGGATAGCCAATACAACAATTTGGAATGTCCTGAAAAAGAAAGAAACTACTGGTGTACTGAGCAACTGACATCGAACAGGTCGGGCACATACCACAAGATGCAAACCACTCATCAGCAAAAAGAATTGGAAGGCTAAATTGCATTTTGCAAAGAAGTACAGAGATAAGCCACAGAAGTTTTGGAACAAAGTTTTATGGACTGATGAGACCAAGATGGACCTCTACCAAAGTGATGGAAAGGCCAAAGTATGGAGAAAAGATCTGCATCCAAACTTTTTTTTTTTTTTTTTTTTTTTTTCTGCATCCAAACTAATCGGGAGAAGCTTCATCATGCCACAAGACAATGACCCAAAACACACTGACAGCACAACAAAGGACTTCATCAGGGGGAAAAAGTGGAAGGTCTTAGACTGGCCAAGTCAATCACCAGACCTTAACCCAATAGAGCATTTTACCTCCTGAAGAGGAGACTGAAGGGAGAAACCCCCAGAAACAAACAAGAACTGAGAGACGCTGCAGTAAAGGCCTGGAAAAGCATTTCACATGAACAATGCAACTGTCTGGTGAAGTCAATGAGTCTCAGGCTTGATGCAGTTATTGCAAGTAAGGGTTATGCCACCAAATATGAAATGTTATTCACTTTAAGATAATTTAATGTCTGTTCCAATACTTTTGCTCACTTGAACAGTGGATGGGTTCAAACCAAAGGTGCTCTATCCTGTTGAACACATCTAGATGTAAATACCATGAAATCAAAGCTGGAATCTGAACTTCTGTCTCATATACAAGTTTTGATCTGAAAACCTAATGTCTTCAGAACAAAAACAAAGGAATTGACCTTGACGTTCCAATACTTGTATTGAACTGTATGTCAATTAAAATTTCTTCCATTAATCGAAGTGTGCAGATCTGCTTTTTCCACACAAAACCAACTGTAGGCAACAGAGAAGATTGATTTGATTACAGATGGACACTGAAAGCAGAGATCACATGAGATGAACTCACCGGCCACCAGACCATGTTCCGCCCAGCCAGGAAGTATCCACTCAGAGTGTTCCTGTTCACCCTGCATGAGGACTGACAAATACACTTTTTACACACACACACACACACTACACACATGCTGTAAATCTTACCCAGATGCCAACAGCGAGGTTGAGAAGAAAATAGGTTGCTATGACAATAATATCAGAGATACTGAAGGACTGCGGCCTGTCATAGAAGTTGGTCGTTGTGTTGGACATCCTTGGTGTTGACAACAGGGCGCACACAAATACGCTCCTTGCAGCCACACACACACACAACCTAATTCTAGTAAATATTATAATGTAATTCAAGTCAGATCTGGCGCCTTAAAGGTAAATACCGTACATAAAGAAACAATGGAACCACTGAGCTGTCTCACAAAGAATCTTTTTATCCAACTCAAATAATCCAGACCTCGGACAGTCCTGTTCCAGGCAGCTGAACTAAGACCCAACTCCTACCTGAAACACACACACAGAGTACTACATGTAGGCATGAGGTGGGCAGTCCATTGGCTCAACTGATGATTAAACTCATCACCTTAATGTGGCACACGCAGCGCCTACATACACGCTGTGCTAGGGGATAATGGAGTACACAGCAGGGAGATGAGCAGTGGAGGACAGCAGATGCTCATGTGGACCAGAGTCCACGGTGACACGCATGCACGCACACACTCACACACACACACACACACACACACACACACACACACACACACACACACACACACACACACACACACGTATGCACACACTGAGATGGTCAATCATTGCTGATGACAAGTTTATAATCATTAGCGTCACACACAAACATGTTGTGGTGAGTTCCCAATGGGGATGGTGAAAACGTGTCAGAGCTCATAGGAGCCTCTCCAGATTTTTGGGGTCACACAAAACTGCTTTTAAAAAAAGAAATTTCCAGCAGAGGGCTGATGGGAAGCACAACATCTGTTAAAAAGTGCTATAAATGTGTGGATCTGAATAATTACAACAGGTGTCAATCTTCAATCAAGACTTCAATTTTCTCCATTTAGTATATTTTAATTTCTTTTCATCAAATGATGCATATACAGTATTTTTATATAGTGGATATAAAGTGGATTTTTGTCATCATTCAATGCAAAAATGTCCATTAATGAAGGAAAATGTAATTTAGGAATATTTATAGTCCTTTGGTTTTGCCAAGGAGCTTATATTTTCCTTAGCGTTTGTTTGTTTGTTTGTTTGTTTGTTTGTTTGTTTGTTTGTTTGTTTGTTTGACTGTTAGAAGGATAATGTCAAAGGTTCTTTGGATCAGTGGTCGAGTGGTTGGTCTACTAACCCATGGGTCGGAGTTTTGATCTCTCTATCACAGTCATTGATGTTGTGTTCTTGGGCAAGGCACTTTACCCTCAATGCCACATATGAATTATGTTCTTGGTCTGAAGTAGCCTGGAATCCATCCTAATCTCCTTCTATTATTGAATGTTTAATACAGGCGATGATTTTCTTGCAAAAAGTAAGGAAGTGGGTGTGGCTAATTGCCAGGCTAGGTCAGAAGGGCTGGAGGCATGAAATGGCAGCCACATTTTTGTCAGTCCCAGGCTACAATGTAGCTTATCACCACCAGTATAACTGGTGTGAATGAATAATGGTTTCTGTCACACGCTTTGAGTCGCATAAAAATATTCTATATAAGGCCAAGCCATTATTATTATTCTTATTATTATTATTATTATTTAAACTGGATTTTTGGAGGGGATTCCAAACAATGTACTGGTTCTGGATTCCCTGAAATCCCTATTTCCCATCATTAGTGTAATTCAAACTCTTTATCTTGGTTTGTAATTGACAAATCTGTATTGGATCTTACACAATTGGTACAATGATCAGGAAGGATCACTGATCCAAATAAGAGGATAGTTGGTTCTTGGTAGAAGTTTGCCTGACTGCTCTTGTTTTTTTTAATTGTGCTGTATTGTATTTCATTAGGCTTTGTCATATATTACTAGTACTATATCAATGTTGGGGCTTATAACCTCTCCAGGGTGTACCCTGCCTTGTACACTGATTAGGCTTGAATGGGCACCTGTGATCAGGATAAGCAAGTATTGAAGACGGATGGACAAGATAATGCAACTTGGCACCAATCCTTCATATTTCAAAACTTGATTATAATTCACAAATAAGTCACATGTTTGGAGCAGAACATGTATTTATTTTCTATACCAGCATTGTTCTGTTCTAGGTAACAAGGCTTGGCTTCCAAAGGTAATATGAGGAATAACACAGGACAGGACACCGGTCCATCACAGGCCACACCCACTTTGTAGGCTATTGAGTTAGAGGATTTCTGAAACACTTTCAAAAACTGTACCCACAAATAAAGCCAATAATGGGCGATGAGAGTTAAGTGAGTTTACTTCGAGGCTTCCTGATGGTAAATTTACTCAGTGTCTCACACACACAAACTGCTGGCTAGTGTTTGTCTACTATAGGGACCAGATGGTGGTGATGGGGGCGCTCTGACGTCACACACATCATCATCATCAATCTTTCTTTCTCTTACTCTTCCACTCACTTAGTTTTGGAGATGCACTGACCCAGTTGCTTTGCCCTTAATTCTCGCTCATCATTGTTACACATCCACTCAGAGCACACAGTGTTCACTCTCAGCTTAATATATCCCACGCTCTTACATCAGTGGTCCTGATGCTGTGGCTGATTGTGTAAAGTGAGACTCAATGGAATTCTGGAGGCAAAATGAGTCAAACTAAAACAAGCAAAAATGTTCATCAGCTGGATTTTTAGTCCAGGCAATATTGATGCTGATCAATACTTATTAGTTAAATAAATCAAAGTGGAAAGTTCTCATTAACTTCTAATGCAGTCATTGGCACCAGTGCATTAGGATGACACTTTAATATTACTAGTACAGTGCTTGTTGGAAGTATGTATTCATATAGTGGGAGCTTAAGTAGAGTTGTCAATTATGGCCAAATGAGTATGTTTGAAGGTTGGATGTACAAAGAGGTGTACATACTCAGTACTCTGTAGTGTTATAAAGGGGTATATTTGCGGGTGCAAAGTAAAATAGCGTGTGCGATTTCCCTGGTTTAATTCTATGGGACATGCACATGATAAACATTTGCACCAATGCGGCGGTTTAGGTAGAATCTGATAAAAAAAAACACATGAATTCATACAAATTTAACTATTTATTTTGCATTTAACATTTCTTAGTGCAGGGGTGCTTATCATCCAAGGTTAATAATTAATATACAAACATATGTAACTAAAGGCTGGGATACACTGTACTGGGATACACTGTACGATTGTACTGCTCCTCAGGGATGGGTTAAATGCAGAGGACAAATTCCATGTATGTAACAACATTGCATGGCCAATTAAAGGCGAAAGCCCCAATTTAATCTTTAATCTTAATCTTTAATTTTTTCGATCGTTGCACTCAGCTCCAGCTCAAACTGTGCGACTCAGGCGCAGATCCCGAATGTGCGCAGCTCACAATGCATGTTCTCACACTGTACGGACCGACACTCTGACACGATCTGACTGCTCACACTGTACTTTTATACACGACACGTCGGGGTCTTGTTTCTGGAAATGCAACGTACAAATTAGAAGAAGAAGAAGAACACTGAAGCGCCGCCATTAAAACAGACGAATATTGAAAAACCCAGAAGTGGAGAGACACTCGTAAATCTCAGCAAAAAGAGCTTTAAAAAAGAAAAGACGGCGATGTGATGGACCAGGAGCTGGCTGGACAGACGTGGGCAGTACAGTCCATCAATTTTACAGCGGTCCTACAGTGTTCCCGCATGCGCAGTGTGAGCGTTTACGGTAAGCCGGTCCGTGGTACTGTGAGATACCCTCACTAGGAGTGACTGGATTTCAAACATGTTTGATTTCCTTACGACCATATGATTGCTGATCGGGAGCTGGTCGTGAGGTGTTAATCGCTTCTCGTGACCCCATGTATACTACATGCTGACACACGATCTAGCAGAGAATCGCACGATCCCAAAAATAGTCCCCCGAGTTGAAAATCGGCTAAAAATGGGCCAAAAATTGCACAGTGTATGCCTGCCTTTAGCGAGCAGACTGAGAATAACTTAATCTGTAAATCATGTGTGTGACTCTCACTTCCAGAGGAAACATGGTGTGTGTGTGTGTGTGTGTGTGTGTGTGTGTGTGTGTCTCGCTACCCATCGATCTCTCCTCCGTGGGCTCACTCACACACAGGCACGTGCATTAGTTGCACGCATACACGCACTCAGTGACTCACATCAGGTTGAAATGCATGTGTCTCAAGCCCAATGCGTGAGACTTGAGAGCTTTGCTAGTAAATCAGTGTGAGTGCAGCTGCTCAGACGGCCCTCCTCCCTCTCTGGTCTATCCCTCAAAATAAAATGAAAACACCAAATAAGTCCAAAATAATGCATGCACACACTCAACCTATATGCAAGCAGTCAAAAAAAGTTTCAGGTCAAACAGACACCGCGTAGGGGAGAAACTCGCTCCACACACACACACACACACACACACACACACACACACACACACACACACACACACACACACACACACACACACACACACACACGGAGAGAGAACTTCCTTGATTTATTGGAGAGATTCCAAGGCTTTCCCTGTCCATGTAATGAAGTGTTCTCAGCAAGACAGTAAACTATTCTAGCTTGCTTGTGCACAAACAAGTCAACTGTGATTAAAAGTGTCAGGTATGTTGAGACTATTTGAATAGCAAATGTGTACTTTATGATTTCTCCCATTTAAAACTTGCAGAAGTAATTCATCTTCATTTGATAATGGGACAGTAACAATGGGTATGCTGATGAGGAACTGGCAGCTCTTTAGGGTTGATGTGTGGAGATCATTTTAAAAAGTTACAATGTGAACCAAAATGGCTGCAAATAAAAATCTGCATGTTGGATAACTTTGATACATTTTCCAGGTTTTTTTTTTATTAATATACAATTTCAAAGCCAGATAACCTAATAATGATCATATTAATATCTCTTGGTTTTCCTTTTTAAACATTTGGCAGTGCTGGCTTCAGAAAGCTCAGAGAAATGGTGTAACACCTCTGATACTAACCCATCCATCTCTAGCATCGCAAGCATTTCATTTGCCTAAAACATAAAGATTGTGCTCAGACTCTTTTACATCATCTGGCAGTAGGATTAGCACACAAACTATAAAGCTGCGTCTTTCAAACACAGATTTTCTTAAACCGGGCATAATGCTAAAAAGTGATGTGTGTGTGCTTTTGTGTCCTGTGCCCTTTGTGTCCTAGCATAGGTTTTAACTACTTCACTTCAGTCTGAAGAGAACAGAATAAGTCTGTGATTCAGGCCTGATTAAGCCTGGGCCATTTGATTCTTTGAACATGTTCCTTTGGTCCTAATTGTCTTGGTAACTTGATCACAACAAATTGATTCACTAAATCTAGGAAAGTGGACCACCTCAGTAAAATCCAGATTATTTCAGGATTCCAGCACAAAATGACTCACTAACTCCTATCTCTGTATATCCAGAACCAGCTATCAGAAAAATATCTATCGGCTGATTATTTTTAAGCTTAGAATTCATTGATTAAGATTGACTTTCATTGGGCCTATGGTACAGATAGAAAATTTAATCAACACATTTTTATTTACTCAAAAAAAATGTTTAATCTTAAAAAATTAAAGTTATTTTCACTTTTTTTTTCTTGCCAGAAGGCTTTTTTTTTTTTTTTTTTTAACATTTCTTTCATTTATTCTTTATTAGTTTTATTTAGTTGCTGTGTTGAATATCAGCCCATTTTCATTACAAAGACATGTTGACTGAGTTTAGTGTAACTGAACTCACCCAATCATGTTTACAATAATCACTAACTTGTCAGTAAGTTAAGTTCACACATATTTTCTAGAAAAAGAGGAGATAAATTCTGCAGACACACTTTAAAACCTAAATTATGTTTTGTTATGTTGTTCAATGTTGGTTGTCTGATTAAGTTAATTTTGTGAGTACAGTATTTTTTAATTAACAATTTAACAAACGTTCATGGAGTAAGATTAATAGTAACATATATGTAAGAGCAGTTGTGTCTATAACTATATAAAGAAAAGAGATAAAGTCTTATTAATGGGTTAGGTTTATTTTATTATTATTATTATTATTATTATTATTATTATTGTTATTATTATTATTTATTTTTACTAATGCATTAGAGCTCATACGTAGGTTTTATAAAGCTTTTGTAAAAAAAAAAAATAATTAAAAATAAAAAGGTCAAAGTCTCTTTACAAAGCTTCTGTTTACGGAGACTTACGTATTGCATGCTGGGATATGTAGTGTGTCTGTAACAGCCAATCAGAAGACGGGAGCTCGGCTTTACCCGGATGTAATTCTTCACAACGAAAAAATTACCGGGAATTCTGTCAGAGAAACAGTCGAAGGTTGGAAACAGTCACAATAACTACTTTATTCTCGTCCTTCGTGTTTTATAAAAAGTCGTTTTATTGTTTCAGCCAAAATGGACGAATATGACGAGATGTTTGAGATCGAGGATAACTTCGACCAGGAGTTTGCTGACGAGCTGGAGGCAATGGCAGCCATGGAAAGTCTGTATTTTACGTTCATCTTTCAGCTCATATCAGCATTTTTCAGGTCCAAATAGTTTTAGCATATTTTATCTTTATTTTAAAGCTACATAATCTGGCTACTGTATGTTTTTAGTAAGAGCAGGGTCACCTGGTGTTTGTTAGAAGTTAGTTTGCTACTTTTTAAGACATTTAGTTTTTATAAGCAACAAATCTTGAACATTCTGATAAGGTGAATAGGTGAGACTCACTATTGCCTTTGGCTTCAAACTATAGGCTGAACCTGGCAATTTGTCTTTAAACTATAAGAAATCAGATCAAATAAAATGGTGTTGATGTAGAATTGCTTTATGTAAAGTCTGTGATTTATAGATTTATTTCAAACATGTACAATTATAACAACAATAGTTTAAAAAACAAAAAATGATGAATTACAAATTATGCGAAAATGAGTAGGAAGAAATTCAAACTTATTTAGTTGTAGCACTTTATTCATTTCCGATTTAAAAAAAAAAAAAAAACAATACAACTAACAATACAATTACATACCCATATATAATCATATAAACAATCTACATATTCACTAATAGTTCATAACTAATCAGTATTACTCAAAACTGGAGGAAAAAAACAACAACTGGTGATTAGTAAAGCCCTTCTTCATTCCTGTACCTTGTGAAAATAATTTCTTTATACCTCTATTTAAACTGAATTATGTTTGAACATTGACCTTAGGTTCCCAAAGTGGGGTACGGGTACCCCCAGGGGTACGCAAATTGTCATGGGGGTACGTGGATTAAAATGAAAAACACTGACAACATTGGAAACTAGAATATAAATAGAGCAGTTAATGCCACTGCTAGGCTAATGTTATTGTTAGGTTAATGCTAATGCTAGGCTACTGTTATGGTTAGGTTCTTGCTAATGCTGGGTTGAAGCTGATGTTAGGTGAATGCTAATGCTAGGTTAATGCTATGGTTAGGTTAATGCCAATGCTGCATTAAAGTTGATGTTAGGTGAGTGATAATGCTAGGTTAATGCTATGGTTAGGTTAATGCTAATGCTGCATTAAAGCTATTGTTAGGTGAATGCTAATGCTAGCTTATTGCTATTGTTAAACTAATGCTAGGTTAATGCTATTGCTAGGCTAATGATAGGCTAATGATAATGATGGGTTAAAGCTAATACTAGGTCAATATGAAGGCTAGGTTAATGCTATTGCTATGCTAATGTTAATGATAATGCTAGGGTAATGCTATTGCTAGGTTATCGCAAGGCTAATGCACGCTAATGCAGTGTGATGCGGGTCAGCATCTGCATCCTCACTTATATTTTTTTTCAGGAAATGCAAATGCTTTAGTTATTATTATTATTATTATTATTATTTTATATTATTCTTCAACGGGATACGTAAAATTCACTGTAGGGCTACATTGTATATAACATTACTTTATTATGTTTTTTAAGTGTGCAGGAGTAGAGGGTACATGGCTTCAGGTTAATGTCTGAAGGGGTACGGGACTGTGAAAAGTTTGGGAACTAATACTGTATTAGACAAAGGATGAATCTTTGAGCAATAAGTGTTGGTCATCGTAAACCAGTTAAATGTTTGTGTATCTCAGAAGACACTTCAAAGGAGGTGAAACGACAGATTGGACATCCAGAAGAAGACATCTCTGATATAGAGCACCTGCTCAATGATAAGCCAATCAGTGAGTTTGCACTGCCTGTATTTGTTGATTTTCTTTATTGTTTTTGTCCCTTTAATTTTGAACTAAAACAGCCTCTCATTCAGCTCCTAAAGCAAAACGCCCCAAGACGGATGGTGGCGTCGTCAAGCGACTTTTTAACTCCACTCAAGAGAACACGGCCCCGCCTCTGAGCCGTGACATCACACCGCCTTCTTCACCAGAGCAGTATGAGGTTTCCAACACTTTAAGGTAAGAGATACCACTACATATTGCATGTAGGGTTGGGCCATATGGACCAAAATTCACATCTCAAAATGGCGATATACAATATAAATTTTGATATTTTTAAATCAATAAAGTCTGACCAGAAAGACAATTCCAGGTTAAATTTGCTCAATGTCAAATGCTCGTGGGACAGCACGTGTGAGTGAGTTCTGTCGTGTGTTTGTTTAGGGGAAGGTCTGAGTTAGGACGTACTCAGCAATCCATCCAACTGTGTTTTTCATGCTGTTATGAGAAGTAACAAAAGCAGCGACTCCACAAATGATTATTTTAATACGAAGTGAGCTATGAAATGAAAATATATCGATCCAGGCGATATTGTAATTTTCTATATAGCCAAAATAGAGAACTCGATATATCTTGAATCTCAATATATTGCCCAGGCCTAGTTGCAAGCTACATTTAGTGCATGCTTTTTATTATTTCATATGGTTTTACATCAATACTGTATAAATTAATTTCAGTAATAACTAATTGATAGTTATCATTGTCAAACGGTTTTAAAACCGCCTTAGGAAGATAGAAATTGGAAAATGAAAATATACGATCTATTCCTTGTCTCTGATTCAGGTCGACTCCCGCTGTGCTCGACATTAGCGGGCTTGCTGCCATCCCAGCATCACCACGGCGACTGCCGACAGCGACTCCCGCGTCTTTGCATGTGCTAAAGCGACCTCCGATGGAGGGCGAATACGTCAGCGTCACAGACTCATCTGGGAGTCGGGTGTACCTCAAACAGAAGGCCGACACAGAGACAAAGGTTACATTTACTGCTATTGAACACATGTTTATATTGTAGAGCTATTTTCAACGTGTCTGTTGTGTTTAATTTCCTGCGCGGTTTCAGACAGCAGACAGCACTATTGTGCCTAACTCTGTGGGTGAGCTGGGACTTCTGACTGTGCCCATCAGAGTGCTGAGACAGCAGGAAGCAGAGAGGGTGAGTTACTCTGTTACACATCATGGACATAAACACAGTAGTCAGCAGCAGACTCACACTGATCAGCCATAACATTATGAGCCCCGACATGTGATGGCGAATAGATTATAACCTGTTTATCATGTTTACTCATGCGTTCTGACATTGTTTTCCAACTTCCTGTGAGATACTTTTTGCTTTGCAACACGTCTCACAACATCCCATCATCCTGTGACAGCACGTTGCAGCTTTATTGTGATACTTACTGCCACCTACTGACATAGAAGAGTGATTTTAGTTCTCTGCTTTGGCACTGATACTATAATACAGACATGGACAGCATGTGACTGGTCTAATTTTGTGTGGCCCCCAAAGTAAAATGATTACAAAACACCCAAAATAACAGAAATATAAAATAAAATAAAAATACATTAAATGTCTTTAAAAAAAACAACAACAAAAAGGAGAACAATACACAAAAATTTCTACAAACTGCAAAATGACTCATAACACATGAATCAAAAGAAAAATGTAAACAGAAATACACAAATTGACTCAAAAAACAGACAAAACTAGGACAACACGCAAAACAACAACAAAAATACATGAAACGACAGTAGAAATATACAAAAATGACAGAAAAACATGTTAAATAACATAAAACCACAACAAAAATTCACGAACGAGAATGACAGAAAAACGCATAAAACCACAACAAAAATTCACAAACGACTATCAACAACTACCCGTAGGTAGATTTGTTTTGTAGTGAAAAACAGAGGATGGCATCTACATTGACATTAAAACAACAGACCACAGAGCACTGACAAAAACAGACAATTCACAAAACGACATCGTATTCACAGGCTGACCAGAACCAAAGGAAAGAGGGGCAACTGAGCAATTAAAAGATCATTATAGCATCACAGTAAAAGCCAGTAAAAAGATAAAACTACTATAAATAAAAAATATCTGAAACTATAACTTATTTAAAAGAACAGCTGCGGCTGGAACAAAGCTGTTCCTGTAGCGCTTTGTTCTGCTCTTTGGGACCCTGAACCCCCGACTGGATGGAAAGAGCTGGAACTCTGCAGACAGAAGGTGGGAGGAGTCTGCCGTAATGGAGCGGGCGATCCGCTGTAACTGTCTAGAGTACAGGGACTCCACGCTCAGCTGAGGCTCACCAATGAGTCGACTGGACCATTTCACTATCTGACCCAGTCAGAGGTAGCCCTCCAAACCACGACACCAGACAAAAGATAAAATAGATTCATTAAAAGTTCAGTAAAACAGGGTCATCATAGTTTAGTCCACGTGGAAGTAGGACAGCTTCCTTAAGCAGTGAAGATGCTCGTGGCCCCTTTTACACACAGCTTCACAGTTCTCCTCAAAGTTCAGAGTGTTATCAGTGATGGTCCCAAGGGATTTGTGGGATGGAACACATTCAACATTGACTCCTTTTATGGTCATGAAGTCATGGTTGATCCTTGTCAGTCTTCTAAAATCAATAATCATATCTTTTTACAATGTTAACTTCCAGATATGATTCATCACACCATTTGATAAAATCATCAGTTATGGGTCCATGGCTGCTCTCGTTGCCCTGGAGGAAACTAACCACCACTGTATCATCTGCATACTTTAAAATAGACCCATTTTTAAAAGTACTGTGACACATATTTGTGTAGAGAATAAAAAGCAGAGATGACAGCACACGCCCCTGTGGAGATCCAGTGGAAGAGCACACTGTGTTTGATAAAAACCAGTTCCCTCTGACTCTCTGTGTTCTGTTTATTAAAAAGTCTAAAATCCAGCCCACAAGATTATTACTTAAGTTAAAATGATCCAACAGCCGGCGGATTAAAATGTGGGGTTGAATCGTGTTAAAAGCAGATGAGAAATCAATAAATAAAAGTCGAGCATGGAATTAAATTCCCTCCAGGTGTTTAAGTAGCAGGTTTAACAGAGTTAGCGTGGTGTCCTCCACTCCTCTGTTGGGCCTATAAGCAAACTGTAGTGGGTCAAGAGCATGTTCAGTTTTATGTAAAAGTTCTGATCACACCAGCCTCTCAAGGGCCTTCATTGGGAGTGAGGTCAGGGCTATGGGTCTAAAATCATTTCAAATGTGGGGAGGGTTTGATTTAACAGCATCCTTCCAGACTTTGGGGACATGCTGTGTTTCTAAAGATTGATTAAAAATATAACTAAAAACTGAGCTCAGTTCTTTTGCACAGAACTTAAGTAAATGACCACAGATATTGTCTGGACCAGGACTCCTGTTTACTTTTGAACAACAACGGAAACACAAAATACAACAATAAAAGTACATAAACCCTGTATAAATGTTCGGGTTAGGAATTATTTCTAACACTGACTTGAATGTTGATAATGTGGCCCTCGGATCAGACAATCACATTTTTGGGGCCCCCGCTGTAGTAAAAGTTGCTTACCTCTGTCATATCACACAATAAAATGGTGTAATTATTTTTTCCATTTGCTTTGATTATTGTTGGGTTTTTAGTATCGTTTCTGTAATTTTATTTTTGTATAATATAGTTTAATTCTTATAAAAGTTAATGCATTGTTAGTAATTATCTTTTACATGTAGGTGAATTTAGGAATGGGAAGAAGGGAAATGTTTTGATTAAATTTGACATAAATCATGTTAAACAAAAAATGCTTGTTGTAAGATTTGTGAAGAATCTAAATAATAAAGGTTTAAAGCTTTTTTTTAATCATCTGTGCAGCGTCACCAACAGATTGTGGAGGAGTCTCAGCGTCTTGCAGAGCTTCTATCAAGGTAAGCTATGACGTGCCATTTAAAGGCCTACTAGCGTGTCATACTGAGGATTATATGACTTTAACTTGAGCCATCTCTGTGTCGTCATGGCAGCAGTGTCAATGAGGTGCTTGTGGAACCTGAAAATATGGAAAATGAAGATTCTGAGGAGACTGTGAACAGATCATCCCGACTGTGGGTGGACAGATTCTCTCCACGACAATACACGGAGCTTCTCAGTGACGATGTGAGTCACCATTCCTGCATATTACAAACAAAAGAAATTATTGCATTAATTTAAATAAACACATCGATAAAACTTTTTAATAACCGTCCCTCAATGAATGTTAGTTAATGTTAGCTAAGCATTAATTAACAGTTTAATAATATGTATGTATTACCTAACATTAATTAACACATCAGTTAATGTATACTCACTACTGCACAGAATTAACTAAAACATTATTAAGCATTAATAAAACATTACATAATGTAATTAGTTATCCTTATGTATGAATTCATTAATATTATGGGTGTCCCGATCTGATATCAGTATTGGATATCGGTCCGATTATAGCCTGAAAACGAATATTGGATTCAAATTTACTTACTGTTGCTGACTTTTGTTCTTTGTTTGAGTAACATCACTTGATCAAACCTTTTCTAACATTCCACATTACAAAATAAGTAATTATTATTTTTTTATTAAAGGGGCCATATCATGCTAAATCCACTTTTTTAGCCCTTAGATGCATTTTGTTCTATATTTAGAGTGTTTACAACTACAGAAAAGTTCAAATTAGTCTCTTCAGGTGCTCCGTTGATATCTTTATATTCTGTTTTGGACATATTTTTCAATCTGTTTCGATTTGTCTGTTCTCGATTACGTTTTTTGAACAATAACGTCACAGTATTTGCAGCGGAACTGCCAAATTAGTACATCGACTCCAGGTCCAACACTTCGAGCAATCCACCATTTTTATTTCTCGCTTTTATTTTGTAGTCCAAGCTCAAGGATGCAGAAGTTACGAGAGGATAAGTCAAAATGTTCGGTTGTTGGATGTAGTAACCCACACACTTCATTACAACATCTCCCAGCATCAGAACCTTTTCAAAGTGCCTGGTTGAGTTTTATTTTTCACAGAAATGTACCCACATCTGTGGGTAAGGTCATTTTTGTGTGCGTGAAGCACTTCAAGGATGACTGCTTCAGCAACCTCCGCCAGTATAAAGAAGGATTTGCTGAAAGACTTTGTCTGATTGAGGGTTCAATTCCTTCTATCTTTAGAGACGACGAACAGAGCACTTCGGTAAGCTGTAAATAACGCTAAAAAGTGTGATGATAACACGTCCCTGTCATTGTTTTGTTAGCATTAGCAGTTGCACCGTCTTCACATGTTAGCGCTGTGTGCTCGTTTTAGATCCTTGATGATATGGCCTACGTGATTTAATTTAAGTCTAAAGTTTTCATTAGTCATTTCATTTTGCCGTTTTTGTCTCCGAAAAGACTGTATTAAAATTAATTTCGTGACGTTAGCTTGGCGCTAGCGTTAGCTCGGTGCTTGTGTTAGCTCACTTGTTAGGGTTCTGCAGGTTCATCATCTTCATTTTCATCTCGCTCCGCTGGGTCAGACTCTGGCTCGAACATGTAAGGCTGGATGGACAAGTCTTCTGTTGTTGACATTTTGTAAATAACGTGTAAATAGACATTTTCTGCGCTGCTACATAGCCATATCTCTTCTATCAAACTACAAAAATGGCCGAACAGGGTGGAGTTGAACCGAGTGTCACCTCTGAAACCTGGTGAGGGGGCGGGGTATGAAGTGTCTCATTTGCATTTAAAGAGATCGCACCAAAACGAGTTGCTCTCAGAAGCACATCAGAAAAGGGGAAGAAAAGGGGCCTGTGGAGCTATAATAATGAGGAATTCAGACCCAAGCATTGCAGTTCCGCTTTATATAGACCACAACTGTATGATTTATATGTAAAAAAGGAAGGATTTAAAAGCATGATAAGTCTCCTTTAAAGAAAAGAGAAAGAGAGAAAGGAAAAAAAATTATATCGGATCAATATCGGTGTCGGCCGATACGCAAGGCTGCAATATTGGTATCATTGTTACGATATGAATGTGGACCCAAATGCAAACCAGACAGCTGAATTGAAGAACTTGAGGTCTTATTGCAAAGTCGGGGTATGAACGGCGGACTGGAAGGCAGATGGAGGAGGTCAATGGAGTAAATCCGATCCTGCAGGCAGGCATAGGGTTGTGGAGTGGTTAGGAGGTAAGCAGGCTTGGAGGAGATGTCACCGGTGGAGATCTGAGCAACAGGAGAGGAAACAGTTAGAACTTGGAAGAGTAGATTCAGGGAATTAACTCTAAAAAAAGGTTTAGAGCAGCCGATGATTACTACCACTTGAGTAGACTGAATAATCTGGCAAGGAGTAGAGCAGAACCCCGGGCTTTTGTACTGCAGCTGATGAGCAGGTGAGTTGCAGGTGTGAGTAGATGCAGGAGATGCGGGTGTGCTTGATTGCAGAGGCCACGCCCCCCAGAGACACACAAAGAAAAACAAAGGGGGAGGGAACCCATAAGGAAAACAGGATCACAGCCAGAACCGTGACAATCATATCGGAAATGAAAAAGTTTTATCGGGACATCCCTAATTAATATATTAGTAAAATGTAATAAAGTCTAGTAAACCTTTACGTATGGTGTTTATTAAGTAAGGTGTTAAGTAACATTAGCATCCTGACAAAAACCTTAATAAATGTATAGAAGTGCCTCATAAGCATTACTTAACCATAGTTAATTACCAGTAATACTTAATAATAACCTTAACTGATGTTAATTAAGGGACCCTTATTGTAAAATGATACCAACACATCATATCTTGTGCTTCACTCTTGCAGTTTACAAACCGCTGTTTGCTGAAATGGTTGAAGCTTTGGGACACGGTGGTGTTTGGCAGAGAGAGGAAGTCCCGTCCTGCTAAAACAGACAAACAAGCAGCCAATCAGGGCTCTTTTAAACCCAATCAAGCAAACCCAAATCAAACTCGCTTCAAGAGTAAGATTGAGGTGACGGAGGAGTTGCTGGAGGCTGAACTCGACCAGTACAAACGACCCAAGTTTAAGGTCACAACCACCTCTGACTCTCTAGCATTTATTCTGCCAACTTTTACATTTTACAACAAATGATTTCACTGTGTTCGTCTCAGGTTGCTTTGTTGTCCGGCCCTCCAGGTTTGGGTAAAACCACCCTGGCTCATGTCATAGCAAAGCATGCTGGGTATAATGTGGTGGAAATCAATGCCAGGTTTGTCATATTAAAGCCTAACTGACAAACTGCACTCAGTCGTTGGATTGGTGTTGATATGTTGTGATCTGACTTTTACTGTTGGGTGTTTGTGCAGTGACGATCGCAGTGCTGAAGTGTTCCAGAAACGCATCGACACGGCCACGCAAATGAAGTCTGTTCTCGGATCAAACGAGAGGCCCAACTGTCTGATCATTGATGAGATTGATGGAGCACCAGCGGTATGTTTTGGATGTCTTTTTTTTTTAAATTAGAAAAAACACTCAAATGTCGCTAAAAAGTTTTCACGCTTTCATGAGGAAGAATTTCAGACGTTTCGATATTGAAATGTGTTGCAAAAGAGCTATGGAAACACTTTTTCCGCTAATACACGTCAGAGAACGTGTCGTACATGGTCACAGGACGTGTGGTACCTGGTCACATGACCACTGCTCTTCGAGTAAAAACAGAAGAGGAGACCGGGACATTTCTTAGCATTATACTTTAAAGGCAGTGGCTATCTGTACGGTTGCCGTATTAATATACCGACATTCTATCAGTACGCAGAGCCCCTATTGCCCAGTTTAGGCCACGTGATAGGTCAGTAATTGGCCAGTTTAGGTCCTGTGACTAAGACTAAACCTTACCCTAAACCTAACTCTAACCCAAGAAATTGTTGCGATATTGGGTTATATCCTAAACCTAACCCTAAGACGATACGTATGTACTTCGGTAACCGTATAAATAGATGCTTTCTACTTTAAAATTGTTTGCTTTTACGGGTAACCCCCGGTGCTATTGGTACCAGGGTTGGGGTCAATATTTATTGTAATCGCGTAATTGATAATTAATTACAATTATATTATAATTGTAATTTTAAAAATCTGTTGCTGTCATAATCGTAAATAAATTATAATTGAGTTTAGATAATTGACTTTGTATATGTAATTGCCATGAAAATTTTATAAAAATTGATTTCATATTATAAATAATTAACAAAAATGATAATTTAACACAAAACTGGGGAAGCATGTTACACTTCTATGTACAGTTCTACACATATGTAGTGAACAATTATTAAAATATGTTTTCTATCAATCTCACACATTTTATCATTTAAAAAAAAAAAATCTTAATCGAGGGGTATATTGACACAAATAATGCTCAAAACCCAGCTCGTGACTGCTGCCCGTCCATCGATAGCTTTGACCATGTTTGTGGTTCTCTGCAGGCCGCCATCAACATACTGTTAGCCGTTCTGAGCAGGAAAGATGGACACGGTGGGGAAAGCGGTGCTGAAGCATCAACAAAGAAGAAGAAGAAGAAAGAGTCCATCCTGCTTCGACCAATCATCTGCATCTGTAATGACCTGTAAGGAAAATGCAAAGTTTAAAGCAGGAGTGTGTGCATAATCCAGACTGTCAGCGCGTCCACACAGATTAACGTTACAAACCTAGAGAACACAATGAATCCTAAACCAGGTCTGAACTGGGTTCACTAATGTAACTGGTTTTCTAATATAGTTTATTGATGCTCCAAACATCATCATCATTAGTTCAACCTTTTTTAACTTATTTGGTTTCACTGGCTGCATAAAAAAAACCAAGTCAGATAAAGTGTATAACAGTGTTTTTCAACCTTGGGGTTGGACCTTTTGTGGGGTCGCCTGGAGTTTAAAATGGATCACCTGAAATGTCAAAATAAATATTTACTCTTTAAGAGTATTACTTCTTTTCAAATCAAAACACAAATCTTAAACAACTGTATTCTATACTTTCACTTTTTTTTTTAAATATACATTAATTAAAAACAAAATGTATTTAAAAAAAAAAATCTGAGCTGGCACAACTTTTCACTAATCCTGTCTGTAATACAGCGTAACAAACATGATCAAAAAAAAAAATATCTTTAGGGTCACTTATCCTACTGTAATATTCACACATCACACCAAAATCTTTTTTTTTGGTTCTATATTCCTTCATTCATTTGTTTTTGAAAATAATTTGTATTATTTATGTTCATTCCCTTGTGAGTTGATTAGATCGGCCTCTAAGCTGGTTTAAAGCCAGCCATCTTTCTGGTCTTGGAAACAGGTTTAAACTGTTATGTAGCAGGAATGCTGCTACTTGGTTAAAACCAGACAACCATCCAACAAAGTGACCTGATTCAAGTTCCTCTGTCAGGTCCACCCAAAGTTCCACAAACACGGGGACAGAGATGAACCCGCAGCAACGATTATGAACTGGAAACTCAACTAAAGCTAACTATGCTAAGCTAACTCACCAACACACAGACTGGGTAAAGAGCTAACGCTAACCACTCCATATAAAGAATAGACAAAAACAAAGGAACACGTCTTACTGTAATAAAGCCACAGAGGGCCATCGATTTGTTTATGGTCAGATTTAACACTTGTATGGAAGAATAAAAACACGTTGTGTGAAATAAATAAATATAGCATAATATTAATGTCACTATTCATTCGTCCCAATTTGTGAAACACAATATTTTTTATTTATATTTTACGTGTTCACAGACAAAGTTGGTCCCATTAGACTAATTTAACTATTGAGATTATTACACCTAAATATACTGAATGATTAAATCGTCAGCTTGATCTGGTTTGATTATAGGAAATCAGAGAAATATTTATCAATAATGACTTTATGTAACTTATTATCAGATAAATAAACAAGATTCAGCAATAGTAAAAACACTAATGGAGTTATTTTTGCTTTTCATGGTTTTTATTTAGAAAATAATTTCATTTTAAGTGATAAAATAAATGAATTACATACAATAACACTAATAGAGTGACCCACGTGCACTAATATATTCCATAAAATATCAGCTCATGAACTCTTTGAGTCAGTAGCTATTGTAGCCTTTCTAATGTGTCTAATGTTGATGTATTCACATTTATTTGTGTTTGTAAAGAACCTGTTTACACTTTAAGTTGTGAATTTTTTTATTTATTTATTTTATTTATAGTTTTTATTTATCGTGATGAATACCAGAAATTATCAGGATATTTTTTTTTGTCAATATCGCCCATCCCTATTATGTAGTGAATGTGTAATAGATGTTTTTAGTGGACTGTTTCTCTGCTTACGCTCAGGTACGTTCCTGCTCTCCGACCCCTCCGTCAGCAGGCCTTCCTTCTGACTTTCCCTCAGACTCAGCCTTCCCGTCTCGCACAGAGGCTGGCGGAGGTCCGGACAATTTTCAAACATTTCCAACAACAATGTAAAGTCATTAGTTAATTAAGCTGCTGGTGTTTCCCACAGATCTCAGCTCAGCAAGGACTGAAGGCAGAGACGGGCGCTTTGATGTCACTGTGTGAGAAAACGGACAATGACATCCGATCCTGCATCAACACGTTACAGGTGAGTGAAGGAGGCTTCACACATCAGCACTGCGTGTGCCGATGATCAGACTCAAGTCTGGTAAGTTCACAGTTTTGTCATTTCTAGTTCTTTCATAGTCGAGGACACAAGCAGTTAGACACCAAGACTGTGCTGAGTGTGTCTGTGGGGCAGAAGGATCAGAACAAAGGCTTGTTCCACCTCTGGCAGGAGATCTTCCAGTTACCACGCACCAAACGGTACCATATGTTCATCTTTTAACAAGGAATATCTCAATAAAACATTGTTTTTGTATTTTTAAAGAGGACAAAGTAGACTTTGACAACAAAACTAGCTATAAAGATGATCATGCAGACATGGCATAAGGTAAGTAGGTGAATATTTCAATTCAGCCCTGGATAAACAAGGCCATTAACTTGAATTTTCCTTGACATTCCTTTCGTTGTAGACTAAGCTTTTCAGTTCAAACTAAATCCCTAGTCCAGGGGTCACCAACATGCTACCCATGGGCACCAAGAAGCCCTCATGGACCATGTGAGGTGGGCCCTAGGAGTTCTAGTCACCAATGAACTCCATCTAAAATCTGATTAACTTTCCAGGATTCAAACTCGCAAAGATGACAGCAGACGGCAGTTGTAGTTATTAATTAGTAAAGTTAAATACTGTTTTAGTATTAAATTAACCATCTTTAAATGTTTTTTTTCACTGAAACATAGTGACAAATGTTTTCAAATGCTGCAGATTTGGTGTATGGTTTGTGGTATGTTATATATAACAAGAAGACATAGTCATCAACATCCCCCGCCAGATTGCTTGTCATTATAACTCATAACCTTTTCCTAAATGTCCTAAATCTAAGAACTTTGATGTGTACATAAGAAAATATTATCACATCAGAATAAAATAACAAACTATCTTAAACGGTTTCTAAGAAAAGCTGTTTTACGATTAATTAAAAGTTGTTTGTTAGTAGCCAGTAAAATAGCAACATGAGGATTTTCTATTTAATGTAGCAAATGAAACAAGTGAATAAATTAAGAGAAATAAAGTTTTGCATGTTGAAACTTAAATATTTCCCAGATTTTTAAGTGCCTGCTTGCCTTCCTTATTATCTTCGCCTCTAGTTAAAGTGAAACCGTAGCTCTTTGGATCATACAGTACCTATGAAGTAGCTCTGCCGTAGTCTCTGAGTAAAGTTTGCACGTTTTCTCCATTCGTGAGGGTTCACTGGTTTTTTCCTACTGTTTATAAACATTCATCAGTTCTAGGATTGTGTCAGTGTGTAAACACTTCCTGACAAAGTAGACTGGAGCCTAAACCAGCAGCTTATAACCTTGGGTTGGGCGTTGAGTATCGATTGGTCCCGGGACTAACTTAACAAATCTCCTGGAATCGTTAACATTTTTAAATTTTGATTCCTACTTAAGATACCCAGTCCATTGACTGGAAGAAGACGCCGGACACCAATGAAGAAAAATCCACCGGAAGTGTTTGCGTTATCGTGCAACCATGAACAGTGTGTAGCGGCAGTTTATAGTGTGGCTTCCCTTCAGTAAAAGATATCAACCCTGCTTAGTGCAACACTTGTAAAAAGACTGTATTATGCACAGGAGCGTGGACGACAAACATGATCATTGTACGTTTTAAACATGTTTATATACATGCCTATACATAGCGATATACATTGTATACAATACATACATTGTACAAATGCCTCTTGAAAGAATCGGAACTGGAATCATTTAAATTTAAACGACGTCTAACCCTACTCATAACCCTCACCAGGCTAAACGTGTTCAAAGAAAAAGAAAGAAAAATGTGTCCCTGAAAGAAGAACTGTAGAACACAAATTGGTTGTGCTTTATGTCGCTGCGATCAATGGAATCTATTAATCTTGAGTCAGTATTTTGTATTCATATGTTTTACAACTAAATCATTCACGTTACACAAATCTCTAAACAATTGCCAGCGTGTTACTGTTACCATTAAGGTGGTTAGAAAATGTTTGTCCCTGTAAAAAATAAAAAAGCATGGATGTGTTTGTGTGTACAGAGCAATGTAAGGTGGGATTTGATAAATAAAGCATGAACTGATGTTATCCTGATTGTGTCCTGTGCTCTTTGATTTGTCGATTTAAACTGTGTGTGTGTGTGTGTGTTACAGGAAGCGTATCAGTGAGGACTTGGTGCAGGCGTCCAGTGCAGGAGGAGCTCAGAGGTTCCAGAACATTCTAGATCTGGCCTCATCCAGCGGAGAATACGAGAAGGTCTCTCAGGTAGGAAATCAAACCTCTCATGTTTGACTTGAGATATATAAGATATTTAATCGTGGTTAGTAAAGGTTTGGACTGTGATGTGGTTGCGTCTCCTTCAGGGTCTGTACGATAACTTCCTCTCCATGCGAGTGAGAGACCCAAACCTGCAGATTGTGTGTGAGGCTCTGGACTGGCTGTCCTTCTCAGACCGACTCAACCAAGTGATCCTGCAAAACCAGAACTTCTCCCTCATGAAGTACCTTCCCTTTCTGTCCGTCACGTTTCACTTCCTGTTTGCCCACGCGCATGTGCCACGCATCAGCTACCCTCACAGCCACCATGAGGTACGACACGTTTGCACCAGCAGTGACCACCAAGTAGCCAGTGATATATTTGTGGATGAAATACTGCAGGATGAGAAGGTGCTAACGTTATTATTTTGTCTCCAGGCTTTTTCGCGTCTCCTCAGCTGCAGGAACGCTGTCTCCACCATGTTGGCTGACATCCCAGCATGCATCAGGACCAGGATCAGCCATCTCAGCCTCACTCTTGATGTTCTCACGCTGTTGCTTGACATCATTTGTCCCAAACTGCGTCCTGTAAGTTCAACCTTTACCAGAAAACCTGCCGGTTTTAAAAATATAGTTTTCATCATTTTGTCTACAAACACTGATGGATTGTTTAATCCCTGAACGCACTTTTTTCAGCTAAAAACAAATGTATTTGGGTATGAACTGAAGTAGTGCTGTTGATTGATCCTGGTGTTTTAAAAATGTCAGAGTAACTGTCCTACATGGGTTGAAACCTGGCTATTACGATTGAGTTTTGCTATTGGCTGAGAATGGTGGTTTGTGACGTTTTGGTGGCGTCTTACATCATGAACCTGCACTATTAGCCCCGCCCCTTCTATGAAAAGTAGCATCTGTGGGCTCTACAATCTGTGGTGAGTTGGTTGGATTGAGAGAATTGTGAATAGAGAGAAATAATGAGTATTGAGTAGCCAGTTAGCATAGAATAGATTGTTCTTTGGAGATTTTATTGTATAGACTGGGCATGTCTTAACTGCTGTAGGAGCTCCGCCCATAATCGATTTTCCCGCCTAGACACACGTCAGTCAAAACCTCAGGGTTTATTTACACTTTAAGGCTCATTGCCAGTGTTTCTCTAACTTTTCAGGCTCGTGACCCCATTTTTATATCACAAATGTCTTCTTGTGACCCCAGTGACATTTTTTCCTCTATGATTAGTTATTGACCATGTTTACTATACTGTGTTACAAATACAGAATAACCAGGATTATTGCACAAAGTGACAACATGCACCAGCTCAGATATTTGAAAAAGTAAAAGTATAGAAATATTTTGTTTGAGATTGTGTGTAGTAAAATATAATAATTAAATAGTTATAATAATAATTAAAAAAATGTATGTTAATCAGCAATTCTGATCAATTTTTAGACATTTCAGGCGACCCCATTTATTTCCAGGCGACTCCACATGGGGTCCCAACCCCAAGGCTGAAAAACACTGGTCTAATCTGACTAATGGAGGCCTCTGAAGTATTTTATCATTAAATGACAAAATACCAAGTGCTTCTGCAACTTTAATAAACATGATCAACAACTAATTCGAGAAGATGTCTCTGTGGTCGCCAGACATTTGTAATATCAAAATGGGGTCACGGCCTGAAAAAGGTTGAGAACCTCTGCTTTAGCAGCACAAATTAAAGGTCACCTGTGGGTAATTGATGGCATCGTACTGTATTTGTATGTCACTTCCTGTGTTTGAACCTTCAGGTGAATCCACAGCTGTTCAGCAGCAGAGAGAAAGAACAGATGCGTGAGCTGATCAACACCATGCTGGCCTACAACCTGTCCTACAGGCAGGACCGGACACCTGAGGGACAGTACACGTACCTACTGGAGCCGTGAGTACACACACGCGCACACACACACACACACATACACTCTCTCTCGTTTCTGAACTCCTGCTGGGTTGATGGGAGTTTGTGAAGTGCTGAAGGTCAATGCTCTTGTCCACACTGCATGATGGCTTGGAGTATAATCTCCTTAACACCTGGAGTGTGTGCGTGTGTGTAGTGTGTGTATCAAACAATAAAGCCTCACCAATGTGATCCAGCTCCATGGATTAGCACTTTAAAGAGAGAAGCATGTGAAGCTGCAGTAGAAGGTCATCTGAGTTAAAAAGGTGGAAGAAGGTCTTTTTTCATTTCTGAAACTGAGGATTTTTGTGACTTTTTAACTTCAATCTACACTCACACTCGAGCAGTGAAGATGTGTGTCATTCCAATGGAATAAGCAGCATTGATCAGCATTGATCAGCATCGATCAGCATTGATCAGCCATGCCAGAGGACGGCTCCTTCCTGCAGGCTCGCTGTGACTCGGTGCTGGTCACCAATGACTGGGGGCTTCCTCTGCTCTTAGCTCTGCTGCTGCTGCTGCTCATCTACACCTTCCTCTACCTGCCCTCTCTGGCTCACCACAACACCTCTCTGTGATTGGACGGAGGAGGAAAACATGAGTGCAGGTGTTTTTATTAACGCTGATGGCTCCAACGCACAGAGCCCATAGAATTATTTGATTGGACTGCTCGTTTTGTTTTTTTTTTTTGGTGCACAGCTGTGATTGGTCAGACATCTGAGAATAAAGCCGCTCAACTGGGAAGAAGATGATAATTCATTCACTGCTGATTGGTCAGTTGATGTTTATCAACATTTAATGATCATTCCTAGTGTTAACAGCTGTGTTTGCGTGCGTGCGTGCATGTGATTGTCTCTGTCTAGCACAGTGTTTTTCAACCTTGGGGTCGTGACCCCATGTGCGATTGCCTGGAAATTATATTTGGTCGCCTAAAATGTTCAGTAATTTCAAAAAACTACAGATTAAAATTACATTTATTATTTTATTTATTTATTTTTTATCTATTTTGCACAATTATGAAAAAGAAACAGAAATAAATATACTGTGCAGGAAGAGGCAGAAAGTGCAAAGAAAATAAATTAATATACATTTATTAAATATACTGTATATATATATATATTTTTCACTTTTTTTTTATTTTGTAATATTTAACATAATATTAAACAAACAGGGGACTGGGTTGTACAAAAAGGCACACAAATAGATGCAAAGATAAAATAAACAAAGGTTAGGTAGTTTTTGGCACAGGTATTGTTCATTGTCTTTGTGACAATCCCACTTTTCCCAGTATTCGTCTCCTTTATTCTTTTGAAGACTCAATGTGAAAGTCATTTTCTCCATGTTGCGGATCAAGTTCATGATGTTTATATAATATTTATTATTTTGTATTACTTTTTCAAATTAAAACACCACAATCTCAAACAACTGTATTCTATACTTTCACTTTTGCAAATATAAATGTAGTTCAAAAATGTTTTTGTATTAAAGTGAAGCTGGCAAATATTGTCTCTTGTACTGGCTACTCGGTATTTATAACGTACTATAACAAACACATTCAAATAATTAATTTTAGAGAAAAAAAGTCTTTGGGGTTGCCAAAAATGTGTAATATAAAAATGGGGTCATGAAAAAAAAAAAAAAACCCACTGGTCTAAAGTAACAGAATGCTGGAGTTGTTCAAATTTAATCCATGAGGCTGATTTTTACCAAATGTATAAATGGAAACAAGGAGTTTTGTGTTCCCTGTTCTCCTGAAGCTGAATTACTTTTCATCACATCTTGTTTTATTGTTTATGATTAATTTAATCAAACCAGGATTTTTCTTTATTATTTTTTTTTTAGTATAGTGGTAATAACTGTGATGCTTTGGGGGCATATGGTCACTTTTAATTTACACTGTGACACTTCACAGATTAGAGCTTGTGTGCTGCATGTCATTGGAGAATATCAGTAAGCGGATTAAGGATTTAGAGAAAAACACATTCAGTCTCATTTTTAACGCACACTGTGGCTGCCCGATGGGAAGCTTTTATTTTGTCTAACGGTCGGCTGCACCAGCCTGACTATAAGTGTATTCCAGCCGCGTTGAGGAGCTGGTGAGGTTCCCTGGCCTGCCCCCACGCCGCCAGTTGACCTATCAGGCCAAGCAGACCATCAGCAGAGAGATGGAGCAGGAGAAGATGAGGAGGGCGGAGCAGCTGATGCTGCAGAGAAACCCAGCAGCGGTGAGAACGTAACGCCTCGTACCTGACAGCGTGAGGGGGCAGAGTCTGTGCAGCACAGCCCGAGGACAATAAGGCCAACGCCTGCCTAATAATCTAATGTGTTTATAATCTGCTTTGTGTGTGTGTGTGTGTGTGCAGCAAAAACAAGAAAAAAAGAGCACAGCATCTAAATCAAGCATCAACCATCAGCAGAGGCTGGAGAACATTGTGAAACAGACAACAGTGGAGACAAGGGTGAGACAGACACACACACACACACACACACTGGCCTCATGTGCTCCAAATATGATTAAATGATGATGGTTACAACCTGGTTCAATCCAAAATCTCACTATTTATTTAGACTTAATTTGAATGTGTCTTGTTCATTGTGGGAGAACAAATCCCAGCTTTAATGATGCTATTGGTTGCTGTTGTAAATGGATAAACTGTATGAAAGTGTAGGAGCTCTGATTTGTTTATGTATCAGAGCTTCAGTGTGAAGCTGATCTAAAGTCAAAGGAAAACATCCAGAGCAGACGACAGGCCGAACTCAGAGTGTAACTCAAAGACAGAGTGGTGAAGTTCATTCAGTCATCAGGTTTCACCTGCTATTATATGAACAGAACTCATTGGCCCTCATTTATCAACCTTGCGTGAAAAGGAGCACATAGATGACGTCTGCCCCCCTGTGTGCGCTGCGTACAACTTCACAGCAGAGATCCTAGAAAGGATTCATTGTGCCTTTGGTCAATTTCACCTATACTTCATCATATGACTTATTGAATATTACTGGTGATTTTTTAGATATACTTTACATTTTAAAAGCATGAATGGTTCACTGCAGTGTTCCCCCACTCCAATACAGAGCAGAAGCAGTGCTGTACTGTGTGTGAGTGTGTGCTCGCGCACACCATTGAACCGCTGTTGCCCTGACGCTAGCAGAGTTTACCAGCAGGGTTATACGATAGGCCGTGGAAGGAAACCCAAAAAAGTGATATCAGCAATAATGTGGGCTTTTTAGGAATTCAATTTGTTTTGTTTAATGGTAAATTGTCTTAATGATCTGTTTTTATCTGTTCTGAATGTGTGTCTGCTTATGCTTCAATGAAAAGCACAAATCCACACACTCAGATTATCGTACACGAGCCCAGACCTGATGTGAGATCTGATCGTAGCATCAAATTTGATAAATACCGAAGCTTGCACGAATTTAGTTCATCGCACGTCGTATGCTCAGATCTGAACGTACAGACAGATTATAAATGAGGGCCAGTCTGTTGGAACCGTTATTTCGTTTTAAAGCAATGGCTTCTTTCAGATAAGAGAACTGCCTGTAGGGGGAGCCAGTGAGCATCAGCCAGTCAGGCCTGAACATCATCCCTCCATGTGTCCATATGGATGTGCAGGCTTATCTTAGGCCATGGTGGAGCCTCCAGGGGCATAAATGAGGATAATGAGAAGCCACTGGGTTGCACTTCCCTCTGGTGAAGCTGTAAAACGAGGCTAATGAGCCGAGCACGTGACGCTTCACTCACTCAACCTGACTTTGGTGTGAAGGACAGGGTTCTAATCTACACACTTGTCATCGCTCCGTTTGTGTCTCACAGCCGGAGGTGGATTTTTTCGGTCGAGCTGTTGTTGCCAAACCTCAGAGAGCCCAGTCCACCTCACTCACAGGTACTGCCGTCACAGTCAATAACAACATCAGCTATACACTAGGTTAGGCTCAGTTTGTTTACTGTGGATGATCTGGGCTGAAGTGATACCAAATCATTCTTCACATTATTTTTCTACAAAACTATTTCATAATTGTATTATTATTATTATTACTATTAATGGTAAAAAAATGTCATTTGAGTTTTGGGGAATTCAAATTTAATATATCCACTCGTTTTTTTTTGTAAAACATTGGAGAAAAAGAGACCAACATGTTTTTTTTTTACTAAACACACTGTATGTAACCGCATTAGTTTTTTACTAAAATAGTAATCATTTTGTTCATTTTGTTTTGTTTTTTTTAGATTTAAATGACAGATATGACTAAATAGATGCTACCATTGCTAGCAGAGGATTTCATTATTAAGACATTACATTTAATTCCTTCAGCTCCAATTAAAACTGTCTATCAGGAAATGATTATCTTTGTGAAGCACAGATGTTAGTAGGTCAGGCAGAAACTCATCATGTACGTAAACCTACAGGCACAATGATGATCGCTATAGTAACACACGGAAAAGTGAGTTTTAAATTATAAAGCTGTTCAATTCTTACTGGATTTAAACAAAAAGCTACAAAAACACCAAGCTGGTGAAAGTGGCAGATATGTCATGAATTAATAATGAAAGGCAGCCATGTTGCCTTTTTTCATGGCAGGTTTGGTTCCATCTTTGTCATGTATAGACATCATGTGTTAGAGCAGCAGTAATAATTATAGATGTTGCTCAATGGCTCACGGCAGTGGACAATGTTTTTGAATTCATATGAATGAATTAACTTTGGAAATCAATTATTTGAAGAGGAAAAAAGAGAAAATCATTTATTTTAATGGCTCGAAAAAGATAAATAGTTACTGTGACTTCAGAAGTTCTTCTTTATGTTGTATTATTGAACGCTGTTTGTCCGTGTGTAGGTGAGAGCTGTGCAGTCATCGCCATGGGAACGGCTGTGGGCAACAGCGACGTGTGGTTCAAGTTCAATGAGGGCATGTCCAACGCCGTCAGAAGAAATGTGTACATCAGAGAGCTGCTGTAACACACACACACACACACACACACACACACACACACCTGGCCCACTCTTTGTTCCGTGCAGTGTGAGAACATACAAATCGATCCGTGCACCACGTTTAAATTCCAAACAGTCTTTATTTGGATTGACAGTGTAAAGAGACGATAAAAAGGTAAACAATGCTCAGCAGTCCATGAAAACAAACCTCTAGAAAACTATTTAGTGTTGGAAACTCTGTGTGTGTGTGTGTGTGTGTGTGTGTGTGTGTGTGTGTGTGTGTGTGTGTGTGTGTGTGTGTGTGTGTGTGTGTGTGTGTGTGTGTGTGTGTGTGTGTGTGTGTGTGTGTGTGTGTGTGTGTGTGTGTGTGTGTGTGACGCAACAGCATTCAGGAGTTTACATGTAGAGATGCCATTGATTAGCTGTCCATGCACTTTTACACACTGTGTGTATGTGTGTGAGAAAAGGAGAGAGTGACTTAGGGACTGCGTGACTGCGTACAGTGCAAGAAACTTTGTATGCATCCGTGTGTGTGTGTGTGTCTGTGTGTGTGAGATCATTAGAGTATCACACACTTCCCCTTCTCCACCCAGGGATTGGCTCTCATCAGCTCAGGGTTCAGAAATGGATCCTCACACACACAACCTTCGATCCATTTCACCAGCCTGCAATGGCAAAAACACTCAGTCAGCACTAAAGTCAGCGTGTGTGTGTCTGCGTGTGTGTGTGCAGTTTACACTCACTCAGTTACGGTGATGGAGGATTTCTCTCTGTTGATGGCCAGCTGATACTGAAGGCTCTCCACCTCCCTCCTCATCTGTGGGACGTCAAACTCCTCCATGATGTTTCTTCTGCACACAGAAGGAGGAGAAATGAGGACAATCATTCACTTCAGCTCCACACAGGAGATATATATAAATATGTATTATTTTCTTTATTATTTTTTTTGTTTAACCAAACTTTTGAGCAGTAAAAAAAAGGACAAATAATGGTAAATAGTCTGAAGTTCTACCAGAAAACTGTTGATTCTGCAGACGCTGTTGGTGTGCTGACTAATAACTGAATAAACTGAACTTAATGTGTCATGGTACATCTGAGTGATGCATGTTTTTCATCTCCTTTAAAATGTGTCTAATGCTGGTGATTTGGAAACAAACATTTTTTTTTTTAATATCTTAAAAATTCTCATTTTTCAGAAAATCCTTATTCAGGAATTTTACTTTAATTTCCTGACGTGTTTTGGCGACTGCCAACTGTCAGTCTTCCTCAGAGGCATCAGGGGGTTGTAACCAGCATGATAGAAGTCTCAAGTTGGCCACACCCAGACGTAACTCACAAGGACATCAAAGCGATCAGTAGATGCCTCTGAGGAAGACTGAAGTCAAAACATGTCATATTAAAGTAAATTTCCTAAAAAAAAAACAGTTGTAAATAAATGTAACATAACTTTTTTTCTTTTTAAGACAAAATGCACTAATTAGAAACATTTATTAACCATTAACTCTTCCACTCTGTTGAGTCAAATCTGAATGAAAAAAAATTTAAAATTTTTTTTTACTCTCTAAATTCCAAACTACAATACAAGTTTAATAATATTAACCATTTGAGTATTATCATATTTTAACTGTAGATTCAATGACCCCTTTAGTCATTTAAAACGTTATTTAATAAAAACATGATCCTTGTATTTAGTATTCAGTGTCTTTATTTGGTTGTGTTTTCATAATCTCGCGATATTTGCGCCGTGTATTTGGGAGGGGGTTACATTTGTTGTGTTTAGGGACATTAAGTAAAAAAGGATTATTTTATGAATTATATTCTTAAGTTTCACCAACATACGTGAACACATAAATGAGTAATAACACACATTAGTGTTAATCAACAGCACAGAAATCTGACTTTTATCGTGTATAAAGCTGCTGCTAACCATTCAACTGTACGTAATGACAGGTACGGATAATAAGCAGCACTAGCTTCATACAGTTACTGCTTCTTTAACTGGATATGAACATAAATATGCTCATATTAACACACTGACTGATGGCCTATGGGCCTCCAAACAAAGCCGATGTTATCTTTAAATCTCCATCCGTGTTCCGGCCCCACCCTGCGGCTGTACAGCAGCGCCGGGAGAGCCTCCATCCTCCGCATCCACCGGCTCTAAGTAGGTCGGCCCCTCCATGACTGAAGCACCGCTGCCTCCATCACTTTATTAATATTATTAATAATATTAATGCTATTAGTCACTCACACAGACACACGGGCCGGTCCGTGGAAATAAACACAGAAACATGTCGGTATCAGCTCCGGCTCAGACAAACGGGTCGAGCCCCGCCATCAGCCGCTCTTACCGTGAGGCCTGCGGGACGGGACCGGGTCTGGTCGGTGAGAGGCCGGGTGGACGGACGCTCCGGAGCCGGGATGAGCGTGTGTTAGTGGGGGGGTGGATGAGGATGCTTTGGCTGTCAAAGCAGTGGAGACTCTCTGGGATGCAAATTCACGTTCACAGGCAAAATCACGCAAATGAAGGACGGAGGGGCCGTGACGTCATCAGGAGGAACCCTCAGCTGACAGTTGATTCTCAACCAAAGGTACGCAAACCCTCAGGGGAACGTGGAAACATTTATATTTAGAGATTGTGCATATGTGGCTAATACAGTGCTGGAAACAGGCTGATTAATGAATGTGTGTTAATAATGGTCATAAACTGACCCATCAGCTCTCCAGTCTGACACATTAAGTATAAGTCTTCAATAAAAAATGATTGTTATTCCTAATTTATGTGCTGGGGGTAAATTAGTAATGAGTAACAGTCATAAACCAAAGGAGAGAATACACAGTTGTCCTCTCTCTAACTCTCTATCTCGCCTCATTCACAAACAACCACCATCCCCCACTTTTACAATAATCATAAACCGGATTTTGCATCGTTATTAATCAAATGTGACCCAAACATTAGTCTGTATGTGCCCTCTCCATGCTGCAGTACTAACATTTGCACTGAATCATGTATTTGTATAGTGTTAATTCTACACAGTGAGTATAGTTAGAGGTATTATTATTGCACCTTTCTGCACTTTATTACATCTGATGTTATGCAGTGTATGTGAGCTCTAAACACAATTCTGTGCTATTTATATGACAAACTATTGATTCAACTGAACAGCAGATGGCAGTCAAACTGCTTGCCTGATGAATCTATATTACACTTTCATTTACATTCTATGGATTTTCCAACTCTTTGCAGTAACTAAAACTTGTTTCCTATTAGCTCACACTTAGTTTTTGTCACACTCACTCAATTCAGATTTCCAGATGTATGAAAACGTTTTGATAATCATTTCTTGATCTTGACAAGATGTTTTAAAGTAAAGATAATGTAGTGATAGTTCCATTCCAGGTACTTGTGATTAAATGTTTTGTGCCTGAGGATCAACTATAAACTATGTACACATGCACACTCTTTTAATATACCGTTAAAAATGTTTTCCAAAAGGATTTCAATACATATGTACTTCTACTTATTTGCATCGACAGTGTGAACTGCCAATATGTAGATTTGACATTTCAGGGGCGGAGTCAGAAAAGGTTTAGTGTCATTAAAGTGTTTGCAAACGTCACTCCATGCGCTAATACGGAGTACAAAGGGCAGGGAATCAGGAGTGTGCGTGGGCTGCGCATCCCACTGTGCCCTCATTCCATTTAGTGCGTTTCCCACTAATTAATATGCATAGTAGGCGGATCTCCCAGGGGTAGCAAAAACATGGGAGGAGTAAATGCAAATAAATTAATGTGGTGATTGTTTTTGTAGGGAAAAATAGTACAAATGAAAAGGAGGTGCAGACACACATGCAGAGATCATCGCTGCAGTAAATGTGGACAGAAAACACAGCAGAGATTAACAAAAGGCTCCAGGCGTGTGTGTGTGTGAAAGAGAGAGAGAGGAAAAAGAGGGTGGCTGTGAGCAGAGATGGATATATGGATATGATCATGGATCGACAAGGCTTCGGACTCACTACTCCACTGATCTTCTTTCTCTCCATGTTGTGACTGTCGACAAGTCTCTTGTCGTTTTGATGTCAGGCCAGAATCAGCAGATGCGTAATTTACGCACTGATGGCACAACGGTGACACATGAGAGTGTGCGTGACACAGCACTGCTCAGACCTGCGCTGGATCATCTTCAAATAATGCAGACTGATTGACAGACTGTGTTGCTGTATTAACTCAGATCAATGGAAGATCAATAGGACAGTTTCTGTCTTAATCTGTCAATTTTGATCACAGCAAAGTTACAGGACTGGAGGGAGCACCCACATTAAATGAGGGGGGAAAAATATAATTTATGTTTTTAAGTTGTTGTTTTAAAAAAACAAACAAAAAAACACCCTTTTTATTTGTTTATTTAGTTTCTATATTAATAAATGTTAGTGCAACAGACAGAGAAGTCCATCTGCCTCAAATTTAACTTCCTCAAATGTGCAAAACGAGCAAAATGTTCATTTAAATAGGGGCGGTCTGCACCAGTTCTGCTCGTGCACTAATGATTGCTGCAATCTTAGTGAATTCCGTGCAGCAGGTGAGGAAACTGTGTCACTAAAGTATTTAGGGAAGCCAATGGATTAGCACCCTTTATTTCAGATCTTAATGAATCTAGTCCTCAGTGAAGCCCTTAAAAGCATGTTTTTGCATCAGGTAGACATGTTGGAACCACTGCTCTGACCAAGCGGAAACTCATTTGCAAACCATTTGTTAAAGAAATGTTGAGTTGGGTCTGCCATTGTTAACGATCATCTCATTTCCTATGAGCAGTGTATGAACATATTTAATGTTCCCTCTAACCTAATCAAAACATGACAATGACATGAGTTTGATGCTGTGGCACATTTTCATAAACAAATTATTGATGCTAAGAAATGTCAATGCGTATCAATTACCATTAAAGTTCAATCTATTGAACAATATAAAAATATACCGAACCACTGATTACCAGCAGTTACTGGTTTCAGACTGTGACATAATAGGAACTTTTAGATTGGTCTTCTAGAATTTTAAGGTACTTTCAGAAAAAAAGATCCACAGCAACCATCAGGATTTTTATATATTACAACACTTAGCAAATGAAACCATTTCCAACCAGCGTCTATGTTGTGGAACTGGTGTAATAAGCAGACATGCAAACACCAAAGGCATGAAAAAGGTGACAATAAATCTATAGTAGGGGGGTCTGGTTGGATTTTCCCCCAGGTATTTTTTTTTTTATCATTTTAACATAAATTAATCCATCTTCAACACTCTGAAGAGTACAATAAGGCACAATATACTATTTTTTTCAGGCAAAAAACAAGTTGTGGTTTGTGAAAAACAATTCAAATGTACTGTAAATATGAAGAATTGTGATGTTAAAGTAAAAGTATCTAACAATTGTACAGTTATTCACTCTGTTATTTAACACCACTGCTGCTGAGCTACTGGTTTTATAGTCTTTCCTATTTTGGTCTGAACCAGCCAATCAGAACAGCTTCCATGAGCCATTTACCAGCCACTCTTTCATCAAAGGGTGAATAAACTGGCAAACATTAATCTATATAAAATTAAAAAAATTCTACAAATTCGGTTTTCCACAATTTTTCATTCAGATTTTTAACAATATTGTATTTCTTTTCCAGAAAATATTGTTTTTTAACTCCTGAGCATAAACTAAAGAAAACCATAAACAGAAATGTGTCAAAATAAGCGTAATTTAAAACCAAGCATCAATTCCAATAAAAGGTAGCTATAGATTGTACTGACATGGATTTTTCTCTCTGCTCCTTTTTCATTATTTATAATCGTATGTCATAAAGCTGTACGAATGAGAGCAGCATTAATGTCACTATATTTCCCCTCAGGGATCAATGGTTTATTAAGTATTGATCAACTTCATTTAAAATATCCTGATATTATTCCAGATGAGACAAAAGATGCAGTTATTTCACTACTAGGGGCCAGAATATTAGAAGCTATCATGTTGTCATGAACGTAAGATGTTTCAGACTTTACAATCTCTGTATCAGTCTCGTCCACAAAACTTGTTCCCACAGATGAGACGTTCAAATTAAACAGTGTGGCTTCACAGACACTAAAGTTAAGCAGCAACATTTAGGAGTGCGTGATGAAAATACTCATTTGCTCTATACATTCACATAAATGGCCCATTTTGAGATCAAAATGACAAATTTTGCCAAAAAGCGACTGATTTGCATGTATGAATAAGGGGTCTTTATGAGGCAACACATAACTGCAGATTTCATCCCAACTATTAAATGTCCCCATGAAGTAAAAAAAGGCAGATGTGTTCTTTTTATTCTTTTATTTTCTCCTCAAACAGACAAAAATGTTAATTCAAAAGGAATGTAACTTTACATTCCGTAGTGGTGATGTTTAAAGTCTTGGCGTTTTCAGTCAACAGCTGATGACAAGAGTTTTTAATTTGGACTCTGGTCCTGTAGCGTCATTCAGGCCGGACTTTTCTGATGATAAGCTGCAGGAAGTCACACGGCTCTGTTTAGTCAAGATTTGCCTACAAAGAGAAAACACTAGAGTCAGTACTTGCCCAACACACACACACACACCTAACACTAGAACAGTGCAGCCTCTCAGTTTAAAGCTAGAATCAGGAGCTGGAGTCCAGCTCTCATAGTAGGTGTCAGAAAAGTTAGTTTAGTTTGTCATCACAGGCTGACATGGTTTTATACTTCAGCTTTAAAAGCTTCACTGAAGACTTACACATTTCCATCTCAGTCACAGCACACGTTGATCTGGAACTTTCCTGTCTGCTCCATTCTCAGCTGCAAACAACAACACAACCAGATCAGAGAAGAAGAGAGCATTTATGGCCACATGTGTACAGATGTCAAAGCCTCAGTTTAAAGCTAGAATCAGGAGCTGGAGTCCAGCTCTCATAGTAGGTGTCAGAAAAGTGTGTTTAGTTTGTCATCAGGGGCTCAACCAGTTCAATAAACAGTTTGACTCAAATCACTCACCTCAAAAAGTCACCTGAGCATTCCAAGCTCTGCATCATCATCATCTTCATCAAGTCCAGACGACTGGAGGATCACAAACACAAGGTTAGATTCCAAAATGGCAGAGAAGATAAAAACTTACTTTGTAATAATCCACATTGATCAGCTCAACGATTCAAAAAAGAATATAAATGCACAATTTAAAATGGTGAACTGAATACAATCCTAGCACATTTAATACAGTAATTGATCTTGGTCTATAAATCAGCTGCATCTGCCAACATAAGTTACTTAAACAGTAAGAAAATGACACTGCTCAGTCCATTAGAATATCACGCAAATGACAAAATGTGAGGGTTTAAATTAAAGCCTGGCCCATCAAACAGTGCATCTGATTAATCTGACCAGATTTACCATCAGCCATTAATCACCAGCTGATTAATCAGGCTTTAATATGCAAATGATGTGTTCGACTTTTTGCTGCACAGATTCTGTGGCACTTTAAAATAATCAATGTAGGGCTGGGCAATATATCAATATTAAAGATATATCCAGTTTTCATTTTTGGCAATATAAAAAAAAATAAAAATATTGCCTATATCAATAGACATATTTAAAAGAAAAAAAAAATCTAAATACTTATTTCAGGAGTTTCTGCTTTCACTACGTCTCAGAACAGCATGAAAAGCCTAGTTCGACTGATTAGTGAATGGGTCCAAACCCAGACCTTCCCCTAAACAAGCCACACTAAATAATTCACTCACACGTGCTGTCCTTTGTAGGAGAAGAAGCCAAAAGTGGAACATATTGTGCAGCAGTTTGTTAATAAATGTGCCTGTGAAGCATTAGGGTCAGTAAGTTTAACAGAATTTTCTTCCTGGTCAGATTTAGTTTGCAATAAAAATTGAGATGTATATCATATATTGCTATTTTGAAAAAAAATAGAGAAGTTTTGGTCCATATCGTCCAGCCCTAGGTCAATGAGTGTCACTAGTTCATTGTTTAGTTACATTGGGCTTCAAGAAAATAATAATAATAAAATCATTGTTTATTGTACTATTTGAGATTTAAACAACTTTATTATTATTTTTTAACACTGTATTCCAGCAATACTTTTCTTATTCTTTCCAGTTCTTGTTTGACTTAGTGTTTTGCTGCTTTGTCTAGAAACATATTTTAAGCATTGTGGGGGAAAAGGTGATAACATTGTGTGTATTATTGTTCTTATATCGGCAAATATATCAGCTATTAACCCGTATATCAGGTATCTGCAACTATATCGAGTATCGGTGGTGTAAATCCTATATCGTTCCGGCCCTTATTAAACTAACTACTAACCTCTATATTAGAGCTAAACCTACCACACAAACAACTTGTGGTGTGTATTTAAGAGACCTCACACTGATGATTAAAAAACATAATTTCCATTAAATGTTTATTTGGCTAAACATCTTATTACAGCACGTGACCTGGCGCTAGGAAAGAAAGCACGTGTTGGTTTATACTCACAGGACAGACGGCTGATGTCAGTGTGAAGCAGTCGGTGTCATAAACAGGTTAGAGGCTATGAAGCCTGTGTCTGTTAACTTAACAGACCTCCGTCTGTGCTGCCATGGCGTATGGTTAAAATAACTTTCGTCCATGTTGTCAGTCAGTCAGTGAGCTCTGATCAGCTCTGCGGTCCAGGAGAGAAAGACCTCACCCTAGTCCACGTGGTGACTTTATGAGATCCGGCTCAGCTCTCAGAGCTCCTCCCCTTCCGGTGTTAACTGGCTAGCCACAGCTAGGCTAGCAGCTAGCCTTCTTTTATGGCTTTGTGAAAAGCTGATAAAGGCGTGTTTCTGCCATTGCACCTTTTCTTTCTTTATTTCCTTATATGTGTTTCTGCGTCAAACTAAAAAAAATGTTGCCACAGAACAAACGTAAAGCTGAAAAGTTTAAGGTACTTTGCATCATGGGAAATGAAGTTTAAAATTCCCCAACAGGAACGTTTTCTAATCTGTAATACGGATATTTGAATGATTTAGTGTTCCCCTACAGCAACCGACAAACTCATGGTTGATTTTTCTTCGTGCCAGTACTTAAAAAACTTTTTAAAAAATTTTAAATTGTAATTTAGACAAACATGAAAAACAGATTATTAGACTATTTTCAACATTCAGAAACGTTTTATTTTTCATTCGTCCATCTTTATGGTACTGCTACTTCCTGAAACTAAGTTATTATTATTATTATTATTAATAATAATAATAATAATAATAATAATAAAGAAATAGGCTTTGTGTACTACAAAACACTAACTTAGGGTTAAGTCAGGGTTTTTAAACTTTGGGGTCCTAACCACATGTGGAGTCCCCCTGGAATTTAAAATTATATTACTTGTATTTTTCAAAATAAAACAGCACAAAAAAATATCTGAGCTGGTGCATCTTGTCACTTTGTGCACTAATTCTGGCTACTCGTAACACAGTATAACAGATATGATCAAAAACTAATTCTGGAAGAAAAAACTCTTTTTCTCTTTCATCACCAGAAATTTGTGATATTAAAATGGGGTCACGAGCAAAAAAAAAAAAAATGTTTAGGAACCACTGGGTTAAGCACTTGTAAATAACAATTAATAACAAATATTCAACTTTTGTTTCTGTTATAACATTAAAATTATCTTGTGTTTGTTAAAACAATGAATAAAAGAAAACTATCATAACAACTAAGTAGATAATAATAACCACTCACTAACTTAACAAAAATGTATACCATAATCGTATTTAGAGCTGGAACTGCAATAATACACACAGATCAACTTATAATTTACAGCTGTTTGGACAGGCCATTTTATACACCATTTTTCATGTATTATTTTTTTTCCCCACTCGGGCTCTTTTTAAGTATTTTCAGGGATGAACAACACAAAGTTTAATTTATACATTTATTCTGATCACAGCTGTACAGGAATGCATCGTCACAGCAGAAACACAACCGAAACCCAACCAATGGCACAACAGCCGTCACAGCACATCCAGAACTCAACCAGAAAAGCACAGCCTCAATCAGCTCACCTCAGTTTAGAGTCTATATTTTTCATCATCATCATCATCATTATTATTATTCACATAGAACCATATGTCTCTCAAATATATCTTTGTTTTCAATGAGCATAAAAATACACGTGGACTCTTCGTTGGGGTGAACACTGATGGTCAAACCAGGGAAGAAGGGGAGCCATTGAGGGGGAGGGGTCGCATTTTTGAGATCTTACTAGACTCAACCCATTGATGACCTTTGACATCAGAGACAAAGAAGGATGTTACAGAAAAAGAAACGTAATAAATCATTAAAGATTTGACGTGTGGAACAAGAACAAAACCAAATATAATAAACTTACAAGGCACAGAGAGATGTGAACTAAACAAATACAGATATTAAACTGGGCAGGGGGTGGGAGGGGGGCAATAAATGGACATATTTGGAGGTGGGCAAATTTGAGGCAGTTTCACTAACCAACACTAGAGAGAGCTCTGACAGCTCAAATACCAGGTATATTATAAACTTCATGTTTTTATGTATACTGGATGTACAATAGAAAGCATTGAAATAGAGGAATATCTTTCAAAAACACTATTCACTGCAGCAGGACAAAGGGATATACTGTATAAGTGTGTGTGTGTGTGTGTGATGTGTGTGTTCCATTTCCAAGTAAAACCTCCAGAGGGAGCTAAACACCTACAAAGCAAAACACCATCAGGAATGAAATGTAGTGTGTTAATGTGTGTGTGTGTGTGCTTGTGTATTATGTGTGTGTGTGTTCTTGTGCACCTTCTTATTGACCATGAGAGTTTCTATTGTATGATTGGGAGAACACTGACATGAGCATCAGCAGGGACGACGCACACACACACACACACTCCAAAAGACGACGACAACAGCAGCGACATGAACAGAGACGACACACACAGGTGAGGAAGTCACACACGCCGCAGTCCTGCACACATTCAGCTATGGGTCACCTGCACGGAGAAATGCATCCTTTGACACATGGCGGGAAGGAGACGAGCACAGAAAGTGCACGGACCCATCCTGTGACCATAGAAATCCTTTTTAGATAAGTTCATCTTTTTGCTTCTTCTTGAATCTATTTAGCAACACAACATCGTGTCACACAGTTAATGTGCTTTTTTTTTCTTTTCTTCTGGCGAGCAAACACACTCACCTGCTTGTCTCCTCTGTCTGACTTAATTCAACACAACTAGCCCGAGTGTGTGGAGCAGAGAGCAAGGAGGACAATGATTGTGCTTCTCGGTCGACGCAGCAGCAGCATCTGGTGATTGGCTGGGCTGCAGAGGTCAGAGGTTGTGTAAGAGCGTACTCCCACCACAGCTACTGCACCACACAGAGAGGAGTCCCCCCCCCAAAGAGCTGCACACAGGCTACATGGAAAAGAGCCGGCGCAAGAGGGACAGATTCTTTCTGAGCACCAGCATCACACTTCAGGAGGGATTTCTTGACAAACCAACACGCAATGGGAGAGGGAGGGGAGGGGAGTTAGGGTTGGAAATGACAGAGGCGGGGCATCGGGTGCGGCATCAGTCAAGCATCGCGTCCAGCTGGTCTGCCAAGTCGTCAAACATGCTGCCAATGTCATCCAAAATGGAGACTGTTGCTTTTTTTCCCGTAGAAGAGCTGGAAGAGAAGGAATATGTTGAGAAGCAGGAAACAGCAGGTGATGACAATTCATTATTTTCACATGTAATGCACTTTTTCAACATTTCATATATTTATTGAGCCATGCTTCAAAAAGTGTTTTTTTTTTCCTCGACTACACCTGCTACCTTTAAGTTGACCAAGCTGTTTTTTTTCTGTCTTCTGTCTCTTTAAAGGGATCCTGTATTTACAAATGTGGTAACCCTAACCCTTTACAAAATATATATATATATATATATATATATATATATATATATATTTTTTTTTTTACCATATTTACTTTATTAACTTTTAAAGAGAGTGATCACAGACTGTTGAAAGACTCCCACCCAAATGGACTTCTATTCTCAGGGTTTGTGTGTTACTAATTATTCGCTAACTTCAGCCACCAGATCGTGTCAGCGCACTGTTTAAGGGAGAGTAAAGGTCCTTAGGAGAGCTCTTCTTCTCTGCTTCATTGTCTACTACCAAACAGCAGAATTGGAACTGTCACCCCGTTTGGTCAAAGATTACTTTTCTGGTCACTGTTTTTATCCTCTTTCCGTAAACAAAAGAGGTTTACATCAACATCTTTAATTTTTCCATATTATTTTTAGAGCAACCAAAAGCAGCACAGATTTGTATTTTGACCAAAAAGCTGCTAAATGATCTAAAAAAGCAGGCTGAAAGCTTCACTCCAATAGGAAACAATGGGATGTTTACAGGCAAATGGGGCTGTATGATGTCATCAATCGCGTGATTTCAAGATGGCGGAACACAGGTTCTAAAACGGTAAAGTAGTCCCATTTTTAAAAGTTTTCCTCAGCACTGCCAGCCTTAAACATTGAACCTCCTCTGTTTGTAACTCCTGTGGGTTCAGACACAGATGGCTGAATAGAGCAATCAGTCATTACATAACACTGAGAGAAAACTACTCCACCCTGAACACCTCTATCGATTGTGTGAACAGGCTGCTACTGTGAGACAAATATAACCACATCTTAGCTTGATTTTCAGAATATTAATTCACTCTTTAGTGGCTAGAAAAGTTCTTTTTCCCCCCAAACAGGATTTAAAAAACAAACATATTTGACAGTTGCTGATGAGATTAGTCTGAGTTAGTCACTGACACTGAATACTGGTTACAGATTAAAGCTAATGCGATGAGCAGACGTGGTTGGTGAGCACAGCTGGGTGAAGAGAAAGAAGAGAAAAACACAAATCCTGTGTTTTTTACAGTCGCCTAAAAGATGCACAGGGTCTCTGGTAATAGGAACTGATATCAGTTTAGCTAACAGTGCAAAATAACACACACACACACAATCTAAAAGTGCATTTCTGTCCTTGCATTCTAGCAAGTATTTATTCATGTGAACTGCTCTGCCTGACTTAAAGGGGAAGTGAAACACTTGGGCGACCGTGGCTCAGGTGGTAGTGGGTCGTCTTCTGATCAAGAGGTTGGGGGTTTGATCCCAGTACCTGACTATGTGTCGAAGTGTCCTTGGGCAAGACACCGAACCCAAAGTTGCTCCCAGTGGTCGACTAGCGCCTTGCATGGCAGTCCTGTCCCACTGGTGTGTGAATGTGAGAGTTATTGGGTGAATGAGCTGATATGTAAAGCGCTTTGAGACTGCTTCAGTGTGGTTATAAAGCGCTACATAAATCAATTCACCATTTACTTTGACCAGTAGATAATTTTTGATTAATTGGAAATAAGCATTAATGTTTTATTGGCAGTTTTGTGTTTTTGTTGTTAATTGGAACATTGTCAGCTTTTTGAACGTTCCAACTTCTTTACCTGTGATGCGCAATTTTGTGTGAGACGTCAACGTTCCGTGTGTAAACAACCATAACATGCATTGCCCATTGGAGCAGTAATCAGGCTTTAATACAGTTCCCTTGTCTTTTGTTGAGAATGTGGTGTTTATACGTTTTTAACATCATTTATTCATTTGCCAGAGGTCAGCCTTTGATTTACCTCCACAGCAGTCATTTGTGCATCTTTCATACACTAATCAAAAACCTTCACCTGACATTTACCATTTACCGCACAGTGTCGGAGACTAGCCCGTGTACAATGATGGAAATTAGGGCTAAATCCAGAATGACTCATCAGGCCCTGTCAGGTTCGGGTAAAGACCGTCAGATTTAATGGTATTGAGTGATTTAAAGAGTCATTCTCAATTCCACTTCAACAGCCGTGTATATTTTGACTCCAATCTTAAATTTGGAGCTCATGTAAAGAAAATAACTGACTATTAGGATTAATTTGAATTGTTTTCGTCTAATAAGATCTTGCCTGTCAATCAGTGCAGCCAAGTTGTACTTTCACGCAATGATGTTGTCTCACTTTTTATACTGTATCACTGTGTGAGGCCAAGCTAATCAGTCCACTCAGAAAGGTGTGATCTCCCTGTACAAACAAGCTTTAAAAGTGCTTGATAAAAAGCCCATAATGTGGCACTATTGCAAAATTCAAGAAAAGCATAATCTTTTAAGTTTTGAAAATTTTAAGAAGTACTCTTTTGTGAAATTTGTTTTTAAATGTGTCAACAACCTCGCTCCCGATATCGCTGCAGGGATGATTGAAAAATGTGCAGCTCATGGGATCGTCACTAGGGGGCGCTGTCAGTGGAGACTGTAGACCAGCCAGATGCAAAAGAGCTTTTGGACAGACAGCGTTTGCAGTGCAAGGGCCACAGATCTGGAACACTTTACCTGTTGATCTGAAAACTTTAACAGACCTGCACGAGTTTAAAAGTAAAGTTAAACAATGGCTCAAACTGACTCAAACTTGTGGACACAACAGACGTGTATAATATTTTATTTCCTTTAGTAATTTGTATTATTTGTAATGATTTATGTTATGTATTTTTATGTCTTAGGGACCAGGTCTGCGAATTAGCTGTTAGCTATATGGCCTATGAATATGGCATTGGTTACTTGTAACGATGCTTCTTGTTCTGTTCCTATCAAATAAACATATATATATATACTGTAGATTACTGTAGCCTGCTTATGCATATTCATGATGAGTGGGCGTGTCTATACACTGACTTGCCTGCGAGGCTCCTGCATGACTCGCTCTGAGGTAGATCAGTGATCACCAAAGCAATTTTCTTTTGCTATCCACATTCTGTTATTATTGTTTTTAGCCAAAAAAACTACACATTACAGTAAAACACAGGGCTATTTAAGTGGCTACTGTGTGAGTCCGTCTCCGCAATGTGTGTGTTCATCCAGCAGCAGCAGCAGCAGCAGCAGCAGCTTCAAACACTCACCGGAGTTTTAAGCTGCTAATTCACTTTCTTCTCCACCTCATCTTTAATAAATACAGGAATAGTGCATTTCAGGTGATAATCATTTGTTTATCAACTAAACCGTTGAGTCACATTGGGTCACAAATACGTCAGGTCAAGTCAAAGGCGATACGATGTCTGCTCCCTGGGTGCCTACACTGCAGCGTTCACTGTGGACTCGGCGCGGCACCAGCAGCAGGCACTTCCTGGAGGGGGCGGTTCATAATGCTAGTGACGTCACTAGCATTTGAAATGCTCGTTTTTCAGAAGAAAGCAGATAAGCAGCTCATAGAGCAGGATTATTGAGGATTTCTCAGAGATGAAGGAAGCTCAATAATAGTTTGTGGGTGTTTTTGAAAAGGAATTAATATTGTAACAAGGTTAAAAGCTCCAAAAAGTTGATTTAGAACCTTTAAAGGCTACAATGTTTTTCTGCTGCGTCACTCGTGTAGGCTCAGAGGTGGGGGGGGGGGTGCAGGTGAACGCTGGGTCAGACATGCCTTCTCTGTGTCACTGCTGAGGCAGGTTCTGCATTGCAAAAGGGGCAACAGACACCCACACACATTGTCAACAAAGTGCTGGAATGCTGCTGGGTAGTAACAGTATCAATACATTGACGTCACAGCCAAGATGGCGGAACAGTCTATAGTTTATAAACACGGGAGTAAATGTCAGATCATGTTCATATAAAAGAAGTATATACTTGTTATAGTGCACATAATAAAAACAAGAGCACCAATGGGCTTAACTAAGGTCATTTGTTAATAGTGTTTCACTTCCTCTTTAATCATCATTGACTTATATTATAAGCAGACCTGCAGGCCTCTGAGGGTCTTGTTGGGTTTTACGTCCACACACAGGTCTCAGCAGTTGGTGGATGAGATACTCACTTGCTTTGTGGGTCCTCTTCTTTAATGTTGTGGTCCACCGCCTGTAACGCAGCAGCTAAGGAGGCACTGGTTTCCTCCAACTGATGCTGAACCTTCTCACCCTCTTCTGCCTCTCCTTCTTGATACCTTGCTTCTTCTGATGCTCCTTCTTTCTTTAAGGCTCTCTTGTCTCGCTCCCTCTGAGTCCCTTCCTCCGCTCTCTTCCTCTCCTCCTCCTGCTCTTTGTGTCTCTTCTGCTCCCTCTCCCTTTTCCTCTCCTCTTCCTCTCTCTTCCTCTCCTCCTCCTCTTCTGCCTCCCTTCCTCCTGTCAGGTCAATGGAGAGACCAGCGATGGAAGAGCGGGGAGGTTTGACAGGGTGCGGTGAAAGAGTGGAGGGACTCTGGGCTGGAGAAGCGGAAGTGAGAGGGAGTCCCGGAGAGAGGGAGGGAGTAGACGGGGTGTCAGGAGCGGGAAGAGGAGCAGCAGAGAGCAGCGTGGAGGGTTTAAGGGCCGGGGAGGGGCTGGTAGCAGCAGGGCTTGGACTCCTGGTGGTTGAGGCAACGGTTGCTTTTCCCGGTTTGGGAGCGGTTGGAGGTCCTCGAGGTTTGGGAGACACAGGAGGAGGAACCCTCCTTGGTTCTGCTCAGAAAATATGACAGAGATCCTTATTAGTCCAAGTTATCATTGTTTGAGTCAAAAATAAGATCCATATTTGTACAACATCCCAAAGCTTCAGAGACTGATGATTGTTTTTAACTGTTATACATTTATTTTACATATAGGAAGTCTCAATTAGCAGAGCGTTTTATTGGAAAACCAAACTCTTCTACAGGTCTCTGTTGCTGGCCAAACATGTTAGTCAATACTGGCAACCCAGAGTGGCAGTAGGATGTGGCGATAACTCTATGACAGAATGGTTGAGAATGATTACACTGGCCTCAGTTGCTCGTCTCTTATGGACACCTGTGAAAAGCGTGGGCAAATTCTTATTCTAGTACCCTATAATAATATATAATATTATCACCTGATGGCACTAACCAGTACAGACAGTGGGTAGGTGCACTAGCAAACAATTATTTGGGTTAACACTATGTCACATTACATACTTTTTGTGTAAAAACTACGACTATTACAGAACACAATGAGAGTGATAAAACTGAATACAACTTGTAAAATACGTTCCACATGTTTGAATTATAACTATTTCTTACATTATGCATGATTGAAATGTTATTTTAAACTAAAATAAATTAACGTCCACATGCATATATTATCATATTTCATGAAAAAGAGTCAGATTTGAGGGGCCGTATGAGACCCTAGACAATTTTTTTTTTAAATCTGAAAAAAATGTACATTTTTTTTTACCCCAAAAGGAACACCATTTCACCCAGGGAGGGCCTTTTCTTGAAAAAGTGTTTTTTTTTAGTCACATTAGTCAATCAGTCCTCTCTTGTTACTTTCAGATACAACTTTGTTAATGTATATTCTGTTAAAGGTCATCAAACCATACACAGTGGTCCTCTGTGTGCGTGTGTGTGTGTCTCACCAGGGCTTTGTGTCACCTCGATGCCATCAGGCCCAGGAATGGGGACCCTGCGTGTTGGGGTTGGAGGGTCGGCTTGTGTTTTTTTTGTGGCAGCAGTGGAAGGCTTGGGTGAGACGGGCGGCCTCAGAGACCTTCTGGCCTCCATCCACTCACAGGTGTCCTTGTTGGTGTCCGTCCTATCAGAAACCTCGGACACGGGCCTCCGCCTCAGAACAACTCCTCCATTGTGCTGCGGCTCAGCCTCTTGTTTCGAGCTCCCATCTGTTGGATTGCTTGGAGAATTGGACTGATTATTGCTTTCAATGTTACTGTCCGCGTGCTCAGCTGTGCGCGGTCTTCTTCGGATGGTGTCTGAGCCGGTTGTCATGGTAATAACGGTTGTAGTTGTGTTTTTTGGTGCCTCGGCCTCTGAAGCTGGAGGACGTGGTTTCCTGCGGAGCGTTGCCATGCCGTCTGTAACTCCTGATGCTGAGGTGACCACAGTGGATCGCGGCCGAGGCTCTGGCCGCTGCTGGACCGCTTGTTGAGGTAAATGCTCGTGCTGATCTTGAGGGATGCGTTCTAGTCCACTGATGGTCCTTCGCCGATTTAAAACATCCTCCTCCTCAGCTTCCAGACCTCCTGCACTGGGCTGGTGGCGAAGCAGAGGGGGACTCGCCTGCAAGATTACACCACTGTCACACAGACATGCCTAAACGCCAATCATCTGACCTTTAGAGTAGACACACCCACCTGTAGATAGTTGGTGCTGCTACCCAGATTCTTTGGCAGGGTTTTGGTTCCACTAACAATTGTTGTTTCCAGCATGGCAGCCAGACTGCGGACGCTCCCAGAGCCTCCTTCTGATCGCTCCAGACCTGCTGACTCCTGACCTCTTAAAGCTGCTCCCAGGCTGCCACAGTCGCTGGCTCGCCGCTCTCGGTACGCTGGTAAACCAAGCAGACGTTCCTCCAGCCCCTCCCCCTCCTCATCACCCCCAGTGATGGAGGAACAGGAACGTTTTGGTGGCGTTGGAGGCCGACCTTTCCTACGGGGACGGAGCGTGACGGAGGACTGACTGCGGTTGACAGTGACATCATTTGTGGCGGCGGTGTGGGAGGAGCTACTGCGACACACAGTGGCATATCTGGAGTCTGACTCTGAGCCTATTAGACTGCTGGTTCTACGCCGCTCTTCCTCTTCACAGGGCAGCCGCAGCAGAGGGAGTGAATTATCGGCTGTTGATGTCTGGGCAGAGGGACGCGGCCTCGCCCTAGGAGAGGCCTGCTGGGTGCGACCATGTGGGGGGGTTTGCGGTGGGGTTTGGCTTGGTGTGTGAGGAGGGGTCTGGAAGTGAGTCATACCTGGCCGAGGTTTGACCAGTGGACTGGGGGCCCCGTCCTTTTGCCTCCATGCTTCTCTCTGACTCTGTGTGACGGTGCTGCCGCCTGGGCTGGATGGAGGTGTGGAGGGGCTCAGTGGAGGCTCAGGGCCACTCTCCCCCCTCTGTAACTGCTTCAGTCGCTTTACCCCCAACATCAACTTTTTCTGATGCCCTGAAGAGAGGCAAGAAAAAAACATTTGGATGACCAAGTGATCACTGATCTACTCTATAAAAGCAAAAATGAAAGCACCTAAATTATTTAAAATGGCACATCTTCATACAGTCCAGGTTTACATCATCATCAAACTCATTAAAACAAACCTACAGGTTCACAAACTGCTATACTATGCTGCAGGGTTTAAAACCACTTCTTCTGAATATGCTTATTATTGGGTATGAAGTAATATAGTTTATTGATCCTAGTCCCAATCTTCACATTTTAGTGTAAGTATTTAAATTGACCATTTTTAGTTGTCAGAGTGACTGAGGTGAACGCTGGTTATTACAATTTAATTCTGCTATTGCCTGAGATTAGATCAGTGACGTCTTTTTTGGATCAGTGACGTCGCCCCCCCCCAAAAATAGATGGGACTAGTTTCCTCCTCTCACAGCCCTCAGTAAGCATTGATTGACAGCTCCATGTGGAAAGCACAGTGCAGTGGGGGCGGGACTGCCGTGACCGGGCGTGTCTTAACTATTCTGGGAGCAACGCCGACAATCAAGGCATTTTTTGAATTTCCCCCTAGTGGCAGAGGGTGTACTTACACTTTAAAGGTTGCATCTCACATCAAAAAGCTATTTTCAGTTTGTAACATTTTCAATTAATTAATTTTACATAATTTGCTATTAACGTAGCTTTAACATACCAAGCTTACTGATGCCAATTTCCTGCAAATCTTCAAGGCTGATTTCTGAGATGAAGTCGATGTTTTCGTATCCGTTTTGCACAAGAACCTGATAATACTGACTGAGCCCCAGGTGAGACAGCCAGTCAGCCAGATTGGCCTGCACACATACAGAGGGAAAAAAAATACAGTATAAATGTACACATCTATAAAGCTTGAGAGCTCACAGGGAACACATAATCCGCTTTCATACTTGGTCAGTGTGAATGTTTGGTGTATTTAGGGCCTAAATGTGGAGAAACCTTCATCTTTCATGGGGTTGTGACCATCCGGCACACCAATAAACAATATGAGGCGTGTTTTAAATCACAAGCACTCAATGCTGCTTGTTTTAATGATGTCAGGAAGCATTGGAGTATTTACACATCTATTCACTTTGCTATACTTCAGCATTAAAGCATGTTTTTAGGATAGTGTTTCAATTGTAAAGAGACCAGAGGATGTTGCTAAATATTGAAATACTTAAAAAAAAGTACAAGGTCTCACGAGGGAGCAGGGTGGATTGGCCCTCTGGCATACCGGGCATCATCCCAGTGGGCCGGTCCGTTTCGCTACGTTTTTCTTTTTTTGACAAGCGAGTGGAGGCAGATATGGTACCAGGTGACCAAAAATGGTCCAAAAGTGGCAAAAACATGGCAAGAATAAGTGTCAAGTGACAAAAGTGGGCCAAAAGCAGTGAAGAGTGGCTAAGAAATGGACAAACAAAGAACCAGGTGGTATGTACCTGCAATGGGTAGCTTAAATGGGCAAAATGTGACAAACAATAGTGAAAAAGGGCCAAAATGTGGAACAAAAAGGGGCAAAATGAAGGGAAAAAGGAAATAAGTGGTATCTATTGGTATTTAGAGCTTATTTGGATAAATAGTGGCCAAAAAAAAGAAAAGGGACAAAAATCGGATAAAAAATAGGAAAAAAGGGATATTTATAGGCAAAAGGTAGCTAAAATCTGAGTGTCAGAACTTTTTGAAAATGGGACAAAAAAAGTTGCAAAATGGCCAAAGAATATAGATTAAAAAGGGGTTAAAAAGTTTCCCCCTTTTAAGGTTTTCTGGGGGAATAATAATTAAAATTAAGACACATGTTGAGCATCACTGACTTAATAATGGCTTCTATATGGTGTCTGCTGATAATGTAATAGGGTGGTCTGGACACAAACTGCTAGGGAGTAATTATTGTTATGATTCTGCTAAAGCTCGTTTACTTTCTCTACAGAACATGTGTGAACCTTACAGGCTTGTTGTCAGGGAGCCAGTCTGTAGAAGGCAGCTTGCTGATCTCAGTCAATACTTTCTTTCGGTGGCCCGGCTTCATGACTCCAATCGCAGTAAGGTCCTTAAAGCAAAAACATAACATCATCACATCACAGTCCCCAGTACCACCACACAAGGTATGTCGATTTTTCTCACACAACGTTTATACATGAGTGGCGTTTGATATGCCTTCAGGATTATTAAACTTCAGCTAATCTCTGATGATTCTCTCCTGCCTCTGGCAAAGTGTATGTCATACTGTTTTGTCTGCTTCAGTACACACAACACACAATATACACAGACGTGCACACACACAATGGAACTGAATCCACACTCAAGGACACACAGCGAGCAATGTTTCAAGCACTGTTGAGAACAAAATGTGTGAACGCAGGTATTTGAATGAAGCAGACAGAGTATGGGAAGCGACTGGTTGAAGCTGAGGACTCACACCGGGGTCATGTGACAGAAACAGGAGGGTCATGATGACATCATCCAGGTCAGTGGGGAGCTGATCTGAGAGCTGCTCTCGACGGAGCCTTGACAGACAAGGGGCAGGGCGTGAGGGGGTCAGGGGGTCATGACCTTACCTCAGGGGTCATGCAGCTAATGGTGTCTAGATCATATCCGGCGGTGAGGAAGTGGGTGGTGTAGAACTGCAGCTGAAACTCACCCAGCCACGTCACTACTGCCTGCTTCTAGAACACAGAGCACAGAACACTACTGCCTGGTTCTTCTAAAGCATAGCGCACACACGTTTAGGCACCCTGCACCAGAACGCAGCAGCAAAGGCTTTCCAGAAAACTGTGGATAAACTTCTTATTTAGTGACATGAATAAAATCCATAACTTTAAGGTTTAAAGTAAAGAAAATCAAACAAAAACTCAAACATGAGCCTACATCAACCTGTTCAAAACGACTTCCACATACAATAAAGTATCCTCAAGTGACTTTTCAGTTTTTACACTACACTGATTGTGACTTAAAAAAAAAACTGCTTGTGACTCACCAGAGTTTAAAAATAGCCACACAAGAAAGAGCAAATTAAAAATTGCAGTGAAAATAATACATGCCCCAAGTGATAATTAGCCAGTTAGGTTTTTAGATCTCTGCCGCTGGGATTTCTGCCACCTTCTTAGGAGGGTGAATGAACATGAACAAAACTTCGAGAAAATGTTTAAATTCAAAATTGTGAAGTGGGTAATTGCACTGTGTTTGCTTTGATCCAAGCATTAATTGGTACTTTGGAATCCTGTGGAACTTTGTGAATATGTGAGCCTTTGCTTTGAAAGAAAGCCATTTTTATAGGTAAAAATCACACCAGAGCCTTATTGATAAGGGTCCTAAGACTAAAACCATTACCACTGGCAGGAATACATTATTTCATGAAGAATTGTATTTCCGTCAAAGAGGAACAAATATTGACTCCAGGAAACGAGTTCCAGTTTCCTGCCAGAACACAGCGACAAGTCGGATGTGCAGCACACATAGGGCCGGATTCACTAAGATATGAAATAAAGGGTGGTAATCCAGTGGCTTCCCTAAATCCTTTAGTGACGCAGTTTCCTCACCTGCTGCACGGAATTCACTAGGATTGCAGCAATCATTAGTGCACTAGCAGAACTGGTGCAGATCACCACTATTTAAATGAGCCTTTTGCTTGTTTCTTGTGGAAACGTCAGAGCGCACAAGCACACTGACATTTGAGGAAGTTCAATTTGAGGCAGATGGACTTCTCTGTCTGTTGCACAAACATTTAATAATGTAGAAAACTAAATAAACAAATAAAAAGATTTATTTGTTTTTGTTTTTTAAAAACAACTTAAAAACCTAATGATACTTTTCCCCCTAATATAATGTGGGTGTACCGTCAGGACCTGTAACTTTGCTCTGATCAGTCCATGAAAAACAGGCAGATTTGGACAGAAACTGTCCTATTGATAACCATTGATCTGAGTTAATGCAGCAAGTCTGTCAATCAGTCTGCATTCTTTGAAGATGATCTACTGACCATAATCCAGTACGTCTGAGCAGCGCTGTCACGCACACTCTCATATGTGAACATCATGCCATCAGTGATCAAAACTGCATAAATTACTCATCTAATCTGCTGATTCTGGCCTGAGATCAACATGACACAAGACTTTGATGGTCAAAACGTGGAGAGAAAGACACAGACTGGAGCAGTGTGTCCGAAAAGATATCGATCCATGGTCATATCCATATATCCATCTCTGTGCACAGCAACCGTCTGCACCGCAGCTGCTGGGGCCGCACATCCAGCTGGAGCCTTTTTTTCATCTTAGCTGTTTTCTGTGAACTGCGTGTGTGTCTGCACCTCTTCTCAGTTTTACTAATTTTCTGTACTAAAACAATGATTTCATGAATCACATTGCGTCCCCTGCATTAATTTATTTGCATTTCCTCCTTCCATATTTTTGCTCCCCCTGGAGGGAAACGCGCTAAATGGAATGAGGACGCATTCTGACGTGCTGAAGACGGGCAGTCCTGTTTCCCTGGGCTTTGTACTCCTTATTAGTGTGTGGAGTGCTATGTTTGCAATGTTTTAATGCCACTAAACCTTTTGTGAATCCGCCCCTGAACGCCACAGAGCATTCAGCAGCAGCATGTGTGTGAGTGAGTGAGTGTGGAGGGGGAGGGAATGGAGGGACAGAGGCTGAGAAAGCAACAGACTCTTCCGGTCTGTTATTTGTCTCGTCTCCATGGGGACACACTCGTATGCTCAGTGTGTCATCTGTTCAGGTGCAACACGACCACATGAGCAAAATCTCAGCTGCGTCTACAGTGTCTCCATTAGCACCATTGTAGACGTTCTTTACAACCATGGCTCTGGTTGTGAGAAAACTGAGGCACATCAAGTGAACTAGTTAGTCATCTGAAGACTCACTCTCCCATCGTCCTCTTCCACCTTCCTCTCAAACGATCGTTGTTCATGTGCGGTGCCACTCGAAGAGCCTAGAAGTTGGACAAACAGAGAGAGAGAGACAGAAAAAAAGGCAGAAAAAGTAAGTCTATTAAGTCAGTGGATGTTATTAGTTTATTATTACAAAATTCCATTTAAAACTCTGACCTTATAAAAATGACTTCATATAAGTTGTTTGTTCAATAAATCTGTTGGAGATGATTCCCACAGTAATGACATTGCCTTTTTGAACAGTCCTTAAACCCAGTTAAAGCTAACATTGCTATTTAGGAGAGAATTGTTTTGCAGCAGGAAGCAGCGAAACATAAAACTCAACGACTTTACACTGCCTACATGGAGCTTCTTATTCATTCTGTTGTTTGGCTGCCTTCATGGAGCTGTTTTAGCACAACGCATCCCACACGTATCACACTCAAACCAGAAGAATGACAGCAGATTTAAATATGCTAATCTAGGAGCTTCTTTCAAAGTGAGACTCAACATTTTGCCTAAATTTAGGCGGTGTACCATGCCATTTTGGGGATTTTTTTTCAACTAAGCAGCTTGCCAGAACATCCAAGACCAGGTGAGTGCATAAAATAACACTTGATGAGTGCTCTGCTAAATATGACACCCTGTAATTGGCAACGTGAGGGTGCCAATATAACTAATGTCAGAACAAGGTTTCCTTCCCCAGTGAAAGACGAAGCGGCGCTAAATCCAGTTCCCGATGTGAATCTGAAAAACTACTGTATGTGTCGGGTTTGCAGAGAAGAAGTGTGTCATCACAACATTGTAGAGCATAAAACATATCTCAATTTAGTCGTCCAATAGTGGAGTCAAGGTTTGTTTGTTGTGTAAAGAACAGGACGTTTCTGGCAGGGGCCACGTGTTAGGTGGGAAGTGGGATAGATGGACTATTGCAGTGTAGTGTTGATTTACAGGGGTTTGGCTCAGCCCCCAAACTCTTTTCCAACTCTTTATTTTATTATTATATATAACTTCTTGAATAAGGGCTGATAAAATACTGGTACTACAACCTTACATATTGGCCCTTACCGATGTTTAAACAATATCAGCTCGTGTCATACATACTTTACCACATTTTCCACTGCAAGGCTGCTTTTTTTTTCCATTTAAATATGAAGATGTGGCCAATACAGCAGAGCGCTCCATGTGTGGAGTTTTTCAGCCAGTAGGCACACGTTTTTCCACTGATTAATTACAAATTTGTAATAATAATTGCAATTGAAAAACTATGTTTCTGTTGTAACCATAATTGAATTGTAACTGAGTTCAGATCATTTACTTTGTAATTGTAATTGGCATGGTAATTCTAAAAAAAAAAAAAAAAAAAAAAAAACTTGATTTAAAAGGATTTTTAAATAGTAAAATGATCCTCATGAAAACTGACAGGAAAACTTAATCTGAAACATATTTTAAAAATTGTTAACTACGTATGTGTAAGTCATAAACACAACCCTGGGGAACCATGTTACAGTTCTATGACTTACACATACGCAGGTAACAATGATTAAAATATGTGGCAGATTAAGTTTTCCTGCCAGGTCTTATGAGGATCATTTTACTATTTAAAAATAATTTTAAATCGAGGGGTACCCACACCACACCCACACCACACCAAAAATGTTAATACCAATATTTGAATTGATAAGGAAGCCTAATAATGTAATCAAGAGCTGAGCAGCAAATTAGATGATATATAATACTTTTAATGTGTTTTACAGCTGATTTAAGACATGGGTCAAAACTAACCTGTTATCATAAGAGATGCTAACATAAAGCTAGCACAAGAGGAAGGTTGCGTTTTATGGGTTTATTTTTTAAAGGCTCTGTAATTGTGATTAATTTTAATTGACTGTCAGAGAAAAAAATAATATTTGTAATTTGAATTGTAATTGCAAAAAAAAATGCCATTCAACTTAGTAGTTAAGTTGTAATTGAACATAAAAAATGTAAGACATAATTGCAATTTAAAAATGTAATTGACCCCAACCCTGGTGCGTACTGACCGTCATCCCTGACTGATCTGGCACAGTCACTGAACATCTCTGTGAACTGAACGTTCATTATAAAGCTTTGGAACTTGTAGGAAAAGTGAAGCACAGTTCTAATAACACAGAAGAGATGAGACGTGCTTTGTATGCAGGATGGTGTCTGAGTGCAGGGAAATTGCGATTGACTGCAAATGTCGTACATTTGTTGTCTATTTGTTTTCATTACAGTATAATCCTAAAATAAGTTGTTTGATTAAATAAAAAGCAAATACTGGTAATAAATTGAAGTTTCTGGACCGAGGGAGGGGAGCGGGCTCATATGCATTTGCAGTAAGATGAGGGTAAATAAAATATGCAATAGGGCTTAAAATGTAAGATAACTCAGCCAGTTTGTAACAGCAAGAAATAATAAACGGCATAAAGTTGGTATATCTCCATATTAGGTTCAGGAGCGATCACGCACTTGACTCTGAGACAGGTGACCACAACAAAAAGACAGTCATCAACATCTTCCGCCAGATTGGTTCTTATTATACCTCACAACTTTTTCCTGAATGTCCTAAATCTAAGAACTTAGATGTATACATAAGAAAATATTACCACATCAGAATATAAAATTACTAACTATCTTAAACGGCTTCAAAGAAAAGCTGTCATCTTTGAAGATACTGTACCTCCAACAGAGCAAAAAAACGTAACAAGGGCAATAACTCCGGAAGAAATAAATGTGCACTCCTCATTTTCAAACTCCATCAAGGTATTGTTACCCTGAAGCCACACACCAACTTTGGTTATCATATCTTAAACGGTTTCTGAGAAAAGCTGTCCCCTTTAACTCAGACGGACAGACGAACGGAGCTCAAACCTATATCTCCTTCCACATTTTGTGGCGGGGGATAAAAATCTGTAAATGGACTGATATACAGAGGTGGGGCAGTGAAAGTATATGGAAATCTTCGTTAACCCGAACCTGAGTACAGCAGCCCGTCGATCTGGACGTTCTGATTGGCAGAGTCATTTAAAGGGCACCCTCATCAGCCAATAGAGTACAGGTCTATGTGACGGCGTTGCTTTTACATGGACTATTCTTGGAAAATTGCGCTTTACAGCCCAGAAAATTAATGAATTAATTTTTTGTCGTGTAGAATGTTAGAAAAGGCTCGATCAAGTGATATTACTCAAACAAAAAATAGTCAGCAACAGTAGGAATGAGAGAAAACTAAATGGTAAATGGACTTGATTTATATAGCGCTTTATAACCACACTGAAGCAGTCTCAAAGCGCTTTACATATCAGCTCATTCACCCAATCACTCTCACATTCACACAGCAGTGGGACAGGGTACCCATTTATTAGAATTTCAGCAGCGTAGAAGGTAATAGCATAGTTGTATCAGAGTGTTTATATCACAGATTTCAGATGCACTCTGATATAATCTAATACTGGTTTTGTTTGTTGTTTTTGCAGTTATTGAACCGATATCAATATCGGATCGGTATACCGCTATCTAGAAGAATATTCAAATATTACAAAGTTGATGTCAGTGTCTGAATAAGAGCAACAGCACGTATATCATTATATGAGACAGGCTATTGTCATGAGGGGCTTGATTCGACAGTGCAACAGAGCATCTAAACCAGGGGTGTCAAACCCATTTAAGTTCAGGGGCCAAATAAAAACCAGTTTGATCTCAAGTGGAACATAGATTTTAGGTGGGGTAAAAAAAACTATTTTAACATGATTGGGCTCAAGTTTTCAATATCAGTTCAATTCACTTCAAAAATTCTTGATTTTGTTACCAATTTTTGTGTAATTTAGAGGAATTTTGTGGGATTGTTTGTGAGAAATTGCCAGATTTGTGAAAAAATTGTGAGTTCTTTCCACAATTTGAGATTAAAAATGACTGCATTCATGTGATATAAACAAATGAAAAATGCAAGCCCCTAAAAATATTGTGGATCTGGATTATTTAGTAATTTACACAGTAATTCATGTTTTCTGTCATTTTTATTTTCTCCCGAGGGCCAAATTAGATGCTCTAACGGACCGGATTTGGCCCCCAGCCCTTGGGTTTGACCTACACAATGAACAGTGTACAGCTATAGAAGTGATTCCTTTCTCCATTACATAAACCTTAACACAAAGCAGAGTCTGGGCACACAATGCTGCTTGTGTCTGATATGAACTGACAGGCGAGTGCCTGGTTGATTAAAAATGAAATACAGAAAACAAAAAATCATCTAAAAAGTGATCCAAACAAGCCCTAAGGCACTTCTTGTTCTTGTGAGTGCAGCCTTGATCACTTCAAAATGTCATCACTTTGGTGCGAGACAACCTCCATCCTCAGAGCTGAACCATCGCACAAATGATCTTCTAAGAGAAGAGAAAACTCATCTTTTCTGCTGCCTGTTGAAATCCTTCAGCATCAAAAGGGAAATTTAAGTGACGTCTATTGATGTAGAGACCAACGTGTGTTCTTACTTGCTGCCTGCTCAACAGACTGCGACTGCTCCAAGAGATGCTCCTTGGCTTTTACAGACTGAGACAGCACAGTGGCCAGGAGCTGGAACACACAAACACACACAGCTACTCAAACACACAAGCACACATAAAAACATTTACTCAAGCATAAACATTCAAATCCCAGAGGTGCAGAATGATTCAGCTCAACACAGACATAACAGAAGGAGGCAACTATTCTATTCTATTCCTCCTGATTCACCCACCCAACACTGAAGCAGCACAAACAGAAGGAAACATATACAATTAGGACATTTTATACCAAATGTATCCAAATATATCATCCATATCTTATAGAATTCACTGTTATTCACCTCATTAATAACTTCAGTGTGTTAAAAACAACCCTATGTGACCACTTACTGTACTGTATGTCCACAGCTTTTAGGTTAAGTTGTTTAATAAGAAAGATATAATTTAAGAAATATAACATGTTATATATTATTTCTTAGGGCTTTCAGATTTGGAAATATATATATATAAAAAAACAACAATAATTTTAATTAAATTCTACACACAATGTAGCATGAAAATAAAGATAAAATAATATAGGCTTTCATCACCCAAAGATATTAAATAATTATAGGTTAATCACTGTTTTTGTAAATGATATTGTATATTAATTCATTACTAAAACTTCAAGATCTAGAAATTCCTTTACGTGTACAAACAATTATTCTGTGTGGAAAATCCTTTTTTAACTTAACATACCATAAAAACTAAAGTAGGACATATTTAAAAGCAGTTTAAATTATACTCTGGCCTTGTAAATGTAAATTGTATAAATACATATTTAAGTTGGGCAATTCAGGCTTTGTTATTTGTGGAAAATTCTTATTTTTTTTTTACTCTACACACTATGAAACAAATTTAAGTAGGAGCTATTTAAAAAAAATTTTATTATATTTTGTCCTTGTGGATGTAAAATATTATTAAATATTTTATAATATATTAAAAAACAATACAATTATTCAGGTTGGGCAAATCAAGCTTTGGGTTTGTGTTAACTACATTTTTACAATCATTTTTCTACTTTATTAAACACATTTTTATTGGTGTAAGCAGCAATGGTCCAAGCAGTGCACGTTAACAGAATCGCAGACAGAATCGACTAATGAAAACGGAATCCACTGTTGAACGCGGAAATGGACAGAATCGGCATGAAACACCATCACCGTGAGGCAAGGAACGTTTTTTTTTTAAATGGGGAAATGTTTCCAAGGACCCCCTCTCATCCTGGCTGCATTCAACACCTAAACCACCCGAAACAGTGTCTAAAGCAAAGCCAAATCATCAGTGATTGCTAAAATACAGAGCCGATCAGTCCCTGCTTAACTTTGCTGTGTCTGTGAAACTCCGTTTCTCGTCAAGTGCTGCATCGCTCCGTGAAAACATGAGTCATCTTTAATCAGCTTCACCTGCTGAGAGTGTTTGAACATCATCTAACCAGAGCTACAGAAGATCTGTTGGAAAAGTTGTTGTTGTGGACAAGACCATTGATACCAGGGATTGTAGAGTCTGAAACATCATAGATTAATAACTTCTGATACTGTAAAATATTCTGGCCCCTAGTGGTGAAATAACTGATGCGTCCTTGCATTCATTTGTTTTTGTTTAATCATTACAGTCTGGTATGATGTCATCAGGATTATTTAAATTAGGTTCACTTAAACTAAGTTGATCAAAACTTAATCAATAAACCTGATCAGATTCATTAAACAATTGATCCCTGAGGGGGAATATGGTGACATCAATGCTGCTCTCATACATCTTTATATGACATGAATAATTAAAAATGAGCAGTCAGAATAATCCATGTCACTACAATTTATACAGTATCTACCTTTTAACTGTATCTTACTTTATTTTTTACATATATTTTTGTTTATTTTCAATTTTTTATTAGTATTTTTTTTGTTTCCTCACCGGAGTTAAAAACGAATATTTAATGAAAAAAATTGATTAACATTTCTTAAAAAATGGAATTAAAAAAAAAATGTATGAATTTGAAAAAAATAAAACAGAATTTGGAAAAAATAAAATGGATTTTAAAGGGCCCTAATTATTGAATATACAACGACACAACAATTATTATTATTAAATTTACAACTTTGTATGCACTCATTTCATCATACAAACATAAGGCTAACTCTATACTTTTTTTTTTTTTTTTTTAAATATTTTGTTAATAAATATTTCATAGTTGTCTTTGTCACGTTTTATTTGTCATTAGTAAATAATTATGCACATTTACAGATATTATACATGATATGAGTGATAACACGTGTTATAAAGGCTGTTTTGCACAATAGGTGAGCCTTCAGATTTGTTTTACTTTGGTGGACTTTGGGCACAAACGGTTTGGGAACCACTGCTCTAAACTATGCACCACTAGACGTCTATCTGTGTTTACTCATACTGTCATAAATAAGGATTAATTCTACAAGAAAATACCTTTCTTTTCTCAAAGCTCTCATTTCGCAGTAACTTTGCTCTAGAGCTAAATTTACTTCGGTCATGAAAATACTTTTTTAAGAAAATAGACATGACTTTTTAGGATAGACTAATCTAGTGTTTCCCAAACTAGTGGCGTGACAATGGCTTTGCTGAACGTTAAAAAAGCGTTAAAAATACAAAAAAAATATGTTTTTGTTTGCACTCACATAACTTTATTATTATTGTTTAAATAATAAAATTGCACATTTCATGTTATTTTAACAAGTTTTGAAGAAGAATAACTAAAAACTTTACCTTTTCTAATGAAGGTTAAAAATTTTGTGAAAATGTTGTTAGGGACATTTTTTATTACTCAAGGGGACGCACCACAGAAACAGACTGAAGTAAATAAATAAAAAATATTGAGCGTAACTGTATTCTGTTAAAAACGTTTAACTCTTTGTATTATTCCCTCTTTAAAAGAATAAAACACAAACAGACACCATGGTTACTTTTTAGCAGTGGATACTAAAAAGTTGACATAATTTCATTATAACATCTTAGAAACAAGCTTAACAAAGATGCAATTTGTTAGCGTTCATCTTCCCTCTGCACAAACTAACCCAGTGTAGGAACCTAAACATTAGATGCGATGCAGCACATATCTCAGCACTGTGCCTGTTTTAATCTTTGCAAGAAGCAAAAGTGATTCTGATTTTCAGATGCTGAGATCTGATTTAAAGGAGAAAATCGCAACAAAAGCCTATTGTGAGCCTGCATGGTCACAAACAAATACACAAGCAAAATACACCCATCAATTATGTATTGTATCTCAATTATATCTACCAAATTATCTCATGCAGTCTGTCACAAATTCTTTTCTGGGAAAAACTGACAAATATCTGTACACATCAAGCACCATTTTTTTTCAACTCATATAGAGAATGAAGGTTGGTTTTCTCTATTTAAAATACAACCATTAAGCAATGAAGAGATTACAGTGAGAATACTGATGTGAAAGCACCTTGTTTAAAAATATGAGAATGAGAAAAGATGTTTCAATTAGACCTAATCATTAAGTTAAAAATAATTACAATTTAACCATTAAATACTTAAAATTTTGTATGTCAAACAAACATATTCTAAATAAGCATTATTATTTGGTCAATTTTGACTGTATTCCCTAAATTTCGCTAGGAAAGAAAAGTTTGACAATGACATTCACAGCTTAAAGCTGCAGTATTTAGAATCGTGAGATGCTCCACACTTGTGAAACGCTTGCGCGAACGCACACAACTGTGGAGCTCTTAGCAACTTTTTTCTTAAAAGAGACTAGTGACAAATGTCGGGACTTTGTCTTGTATTATAGAAGAGTTTTCTGATGTTTTAGAGTCATGAAAGCATGTATCACTCACTGTTGAGGACAATAAGACGCTCACAGTCACAGCCGCTCATCACACAAGCAGTCAAGCCCAGTTGGTCAGAGCAGACAGACACTCCATATCCACACTGCAGATGAACTGCACCTGTTCTCTCCACCTTAGATAATGTTTCTCTTAGGTTTACAAGCCAGTTATCCCCTCTGTTTTCACTATCGCTCTATGACTCAGTATGTGGGGCAGACTGTGCACAAACTGAAAGCGGATAGTGCACAGTCCACCGCACATAGCGAGTCAGAGGGACCGCCGCGGAACTCATCCCTCCTGAACACGTTTGAGCTTCTTCAACTCGGTCTTCCTTTTTCCTCTTGCTTTTGCCGTGTAACGGCTGTGCTAAAAGCCGCGATGGAGACTTTTGCTGGAACATCTGCTATTAGACTTTCTACTATTCTCAAATTTTGAACGCGCATAGACTTTTGACGAGCAGCTCGAGCGCCCACAACAGCTCATGAATTGCCCTGTTGGTAGAAAAATCTGTCCAGCATCACGCTCCTGGATTTACAAAGCACATTCACAGAGCCAGAAGAAGGAGAAGACATTCACTGTCCACTTAGAACACTTTGGATTACAATATACTTAAAGATGATTATTGATTTTTGACCAAATGACGCAAAAAATACCCTTACATACTGCAGCTTTAAGTTCATAATGGAATAATATTAAAAAGAAAAAAGGAGGTTACCATTAAAAGTTTCATTGTTTTTTTTTTTTTACAAATAATGAAAAAAAAGTCCTTGCTGAGATAACCGGGAGTTATGCTTATCTGAATGAGTTGTCGTTTTTCAGAAACTGTGTAGGGAGCATGATAATCCACACACAGACATAACATGCACGGACTATTCTCACCTTGACTCCCTCTGCTTGGGCGTGCAGACCTGGAGCATTCAGTCCGTGAGTGTTGACTCCTGGGATTGGTGCTGGGTGGGGACTGGGAGCAGGTGTGGTCAGGACGTGTGTGTTTCCAGAACTCTGTAAGCTGCTGGATGAGCGGCCACTGCCCAGGCTCCCCACGCTGCCGCTGCGCTCCCCACCTTCACACACACACAAAACGCAGCATTAAACAGCAAACAAGTGACAAAATGTGCCTCGCGTGAACTGATTTTTACCTGCCAGAGGTTTGCGCAGCACCCAGATGTCCTCACTGGTGCTGCTCTGCTGACCCAGAGTGGGAGAACCTTGAGGACTGAGCTCTGCCGTCCTCGAGCCTGTTTTCCATGTACACGTTTACATATGGAAACACACAAAATCAGTTACTCTCAACATATTTTACCTGTTAAATGAACACCAAGAACAACAGACTCACACACAAAGATGCATCCATCATTCATAAACAAAATATGTTCCTTATAAAAGTCATTTTATGGACTTGCAGTCTGCAGACCTTTCATAGTAACTTCCATGTATAACGCTTATTATTAACAAACAACCTCAAGGTGTCAATTGGCTTTCTAATTGTTGACATACAGTGGTTAAAGTTATTATTAGCCTTTGTAATAACACTATCAATGCAGTTAAAAAAGAATTTCAGATTTTTCTTACATAATTATCTTTGTTTGTTTTTTTTGTTCAAATGATATCTTTTAAAAAAGTAAAGAAAAAAATTGTAATGGCCATTCATGTTTAGAACATCCCTGTTAATGAAGCTTTTAAAAGATTATTCAAAACACTGGATGAAAAAAAAAACTACACAATAATTCCAGCAAATTCATTTTGTCTTCTTTAAATATATATACAACTTTTTTCAATGTACTTTGATCTCCTCCAAAAAGGAGACAGCCGGACAACTCACAAGCATGAGGAAAGAAAAGGCACAACAGCAAAATCTCAAGTCTGCAATGTCAGACCACTATAGAACAGAAAATAAAATCTGGACTGGGACAAATAATTGGGACAGACGGAAACAAACGCTGGATCAAAGAGTCCATCTGGACCAGAGGGGTATTCCATAAAGGAGGGTTAACAAACTTTGAGTCTATCCATAAACTCTGGGTCAACAGACCCCGCAATGGGAAACTCTGGGTATCGGATTCCATTACAGCTGGTATGAAGTGAGTCAATCAACCCTGAGTATGTAAACCTTGGGTTACTTACGTGCACGATTGTGATGAAAAGCATCATCAATGGAGCAAAGATTAAACGAGCTGCCATGGCAAAAACCTGAAAAAGGGTGATTTATTCACCCTGATGGGTGAAATAAGCCGGTGTTTGTAGAATATGAGCCTGTTCTAAAGGTGCGTTCACACTGAACGCCACTTCAGCGACTATATAGTCTTTTAAATCACCCGTAATTAGTCACGCTTTTTGGTCGCTTCATCACTTCATCGCTTGACGACCACGGAGGTGTGGGGGCAGGGCAGCCACAGAGGGTTCTGCACTGAGAGGGCTCATCACTGTAGGTTTACAGCTTTTATCATAGACCACTTGTACTTACAGTTTAAATGCTCAACTTATGGAGTTTCTAAAGGATGAGTTCACTCAAAATATAATTAGAATGGAAGAGGTGTATTCAAGGAGTTTTCCACTGTCTTTGGCACCAGTAAGTTGGGGAAGTGTACAGCCCTCCCACTACAGTGGCTATGAAGACCGGAGACGGCCGCTTGACGTCGTATTTATATTGATTTTTAATGTAATGTAGTCGCCAGAGTCATCTCAACGTCCAAAAAAAGTCATAAAAAAGATAACTGAGCCTGGATTCAAACCCCCGACCTAATGGTTCATTGATGCCCTTACATCGAGCTGTATTACAGTATCAAACAACGTATATGTGTAATTAATCTGTCATCTCCCCCTTTACATTATCCACAGGTATGTATCCAGGGAACTTTACTACAGATATCAGTAGATGTTTTATGCAGATCAACTTCACAGTGTCTTTCACTAAATGCTCTGCAGCCACAATGATACAAAGAAAACTACAGTTTGCAAAATTTTTTTAAAAATAACGTAAAGCACCACATCATTTGTAATGATGTGAGCACATCTTTCTTGTGTGATGTTACTAATGTGTTTCAGAGAAGAGTGTTAAGTAAAAAAAAGTGTTCCTTGAGAAACGGTGTTCAGGTGGGCGGAACCAGGTAGAAACCCAGGGTTCCTTTGATAAAACCTGCCAGCAACCATGGGATACTTAGAGTTTTCCTCATTTGAGCCCGTACATACTCAGAGTTTGCACATAACCTGCTTTATGGAATACCCCTCGAGAAGCAGAGCTTTAACATCAACATTCTTACTCTCCCATTAGGCGGCTGGGGGTGTGGCCAGCCTGAGAAAACTCTCAAATTGGCCACACCCAGAAATAACTCATAAGAACATACCAAAGCGATCACCAGACGCCTCTGAGGAAGACTGACAGTTGACAGTCGAAACATGTCGGGAGATCAAAATAAATTTCCCGTAAAAAGTTGGAACCTTAACATATTATTTCTAAAACTACGATACTCAAATTAAAGTTCTGTTTGCCTGTTTTTAATCCAGTGTTTTGAATGGACTTTTTCTAATAAAGAATGAGAAAAGGAGGTTGTTCTGGGATTTAAAGTGTTTCTACAGTATGTACCTGTCTGACTTCGCTGCTCCTGAGAAGTGGAGAGAGGAGGAGGAGGAGGAGGAGTAGACAGAGAAGGAGGAGAGATGGAGAGAGGAACGTACCCAAATGAGGAGAACCGAGGGGGGGACTGATTGTTAGCGTGGAGGGGAGGAGGAGGGGAGGGCAGATGCAGGGGGAGGACTTTAGTGGGGGGGTATGGGTGTCCATTGACTGAGGCAATGGGGCAGGGGTTGGGTCTGCGGAGCAGGAGGGTGTGACACTGGTGGGAGAGTGAGTGACCTGGACACGGGCCAGGGGGAGGGAAGTGCAAAACAACAACAACAACAACAACAACAACAACAACAAAACTGATCAGTCAACAGGAAAGATAGCAATATAATAATACAAGTCTACAAAAGCATGAATTAATAATAACTATAATAAAGGAACATGAATAAATCAGAAAATACAAGAACAAATAACACATCAATATATTCACATGGAATATATCACAAGTGTAAGCAAACAATCAATATGAACAGAAACATCACAGCGCAGCAGAGCAGGGGGTGTGACAGGTTTATCAATGAAGGGAAGTGACAGACGGAGCAGAAATATACAGGAGAGGAGCATGAGAGGTGTGACCAATGGATGAGACTGACAGGTGGGAGAGAACGGCCGGTGATTTGACGCTGGAGCTATCTACCACTAATGATCAGCTCTAACTACAGAACAGCTGCTAAACTCACACACAGAAGCTCACACAGCCGTCACCACACATACACACACAGGCTGTCATGTGGGTGGTCACCTGCCCTCTTGATGACTTCAACCATGTTGGAAGGGAAGTAGCCCACACGGTCATTCCCTGTGCGGTTGTCATGAATACAGCCTTTCCATCGGCCGTCAGAGTGCTGCTCTAAGACCTGCACACGCACACGCACACACACAATGACAAATAGCAAAGTCTTTAAGACGTGTGAAAGGGATGTTCAAACTCATCAATAATAAACAATTGCTCAGGGGTGTCAAACTCATTTTAGTTCAGAAGCCAAATAAGGAGCAGTTCATCTTAAGTGGGCAGCAGATGTTATGTGAGAAAATTAGTAACTTAATCATTATTGTGCTCTAGTTTTGACTTTCACACATAAATGAATTATAAAATATGTACGGCAGAAAAACCTATTTCTAACTCTGTTATAATGAGGGAAAACTGATGCAATAATTTCATCATAAAACTGTGTTTGATGAGCCTTTCAAAGCACAGAGAGGGGGGCAATGAAGGTAACGGACAGATCTCATCGAACAAATCCAAAAACGGATAAAAACTACGGATCTCGCCTACATGAGTGGGCGGCCCATCAGGTTCAGGCTTCTAACTCTGTATCTCTAACAGAAAACAACAATACCGTTATAATGTCTCCAGCTTTGATGTTGAGGCTGGTGAGGTCGTAGTTGTTGCAGTAGTCCTTTAGCGCTCGCACCTGCATCGCAGCCGACGCATCTGAGAGATAAAAGCAGACATGGTGCAGGTGAACGAGTGAGCAACACGGTCAGCGATGAACACTGTGAAGGATCATCCATCCAATCTGAAAGTCTCAACCTAATGCAATATCTGATTTGATTTCTTTATTTTGATGATATAAATGACAACTTAAAAACGGGAAAAAATGAAAATAACAAACATCAATAAATAAAAACAAAACAGTATTTTGCATCACCAAATTCTTAAGCGTCTTAGTTTACGCGAGTAGGAAGAATGTCGTGGGGTCCTCCCAAAAACACTCCAAAGAGTGGGCAAAACACAGGCGTAGTCAGAAGATTTTAGTGATGTTGAATTTATTTACAGCCGGCCTCCAAAGGTGTAGCACAGGAAAAAACATTGATGAGAAAATACTATTTACAATAGATACAATGAAACAAAAACAAACAAAAAAAACAAGTTGAATAGAGTCCTTCTGTGACTCATCAGACCAACTATGTCATCACCTGGTGTTACCTGCTCTGTAACCCAGAACCAACTCTCCCCACTAGGCCATAGCAGCCTGTATTTAAAGTAAAAGCCCCTCCTACTGGGCGTCATCAATCTCATGATCTATTTTTCCCAAAGAATAGTTTCTTCTAAATAAACCATTCCACACATTGTCATCCCCATCATTAATTTATAGGTTTTTTAATTACCTATTTTAAATTCAATCAAAACCCCAAATAACACTTATTTTCCCCCAGGAATAATTAATATCTAAACTACCCACATCATGTGACCATTTAGTGGTATCAATAAACTATAAAAAAGGCGGAAGTAATGTGCCCCGTTTCCTCATCCCTACATGGGACGACTGCAGGTAAGAGCGCTTTGAATGTATGCATTTTAACAACTAGAGCTTCCAAGTGTGCACTCTTGGTTGCGCTATGACTGGGGAAGGAAGGAGAGGTTATGTTATTTACCTGTCTGCACCCAGAACCGCTGTCAGAAGGGAAAAGTTTGGAGGATGACGTGTCTGCTTTAGAGCTGTCTCTGTTCCGCGCTGCGGGTGTGTGTGTGTGTGTGTGTGTGTGTGTGTGTGTGTGTGTGTGTGTGTGTGTGTGTGTGCTGTTGCCCGCGGTCAGTGACGGACCTGCTCCGTCACAAAGAAGTATAAACTTATCTTTAACTTTTCCTATACTTCCTAACTGAAACTCTAACATATGTCTCAACATATAAAAGAACCTACAACAAACTAAATATGCAACTAGAATACGTGTACTGGTATTCTTTAGTTGTTCTGTTTTAAAACCAACTCCAAATAACAAATAAATGGTGTGGTTATTTTGTTTAACTGACCTAACACCTAAACATAAACACAGAAAAATAAAAAACCAAACAAGCAGTGTTTTTCTGTTTAAAAATTAAATCTTCTTCTGTTTGTGAGATATTTGGATATTTAAGGCGAAACTAAGACGAGAGCTTCATATTCTAATCTCACCACACAGAGAGGACCCACAGACGCTGGTGGACTTTTACTCTCGGATAAAAAAGGAGCAACACATATGTCACATTACTGATGAACTGGTGAATTGAAATGTCATTAATACAGTGAATAAAATGGATGTCACAAAAAGCACACACATGATATGTGATTAAAGGAACCAGAGGTGGTGTAATCTACTGGTGCTCCTCATTTCTTGTGATCACCTTCCGTGTTGACGGCTGCCATTAGTGGATAGCGGTATTATAATGTGCAAAAAACATATCTATTTAATTGTTTTTCCTAAAGTGTCAAATCATAGAAGCTCTAACATCTATTGTTCCTCACACTAGCCTCACAGACGATAGTCAGTCACCAGTTTATTCGGATACTCTTTGGACCGTAACACCACAAAACGAAACTTAAAACGTGAGCAGCTTTTTACGACCACAGACTGCATGACAACTGGAGCAGGACCAAAAAACTGCTGAAATAAATCCCAAACAGTCCTATTGTGTGCGGAAACCTGGTCCAGAACCTGGGTAGGGAAACCAGGTACAGTGGACTTCAGTTCTGGTTCTGTTCGCTCTGACAGAATGTGACATGCTTAGGGTCTGCCTCTAATTTGCCCATAAATATCCAAATATCTCACAAACAGAACAAAATTTCAACATTAATATTTCAATTTTAAAACAGAAAAACGCTGCTTGTCTAGTTTTTGATGTTTCTGTATTTCTGTTTTAGTTTTAAGTCAGTAAAACAAAATAACCACACCGTTTATTTGTTATTTTGGTTTTTAAAACGGAACAACCAAAGAACGAACAGTACACAGATTAACTCGGCTTGGGATGATAATAAATTAGCCATTTAATGAGGAGGTAACGTTATGCACGGCAAGGAATGCACAGGGAAGCTACATGTAATTACATTTAATTTATTTTCTTTGTTTTATTGATTTAGAATATTTAAAAGTTGTTGACATTCCACTTACAATAGTAAAAATACTCATGAGAAATAAACGTTTAGTGCATATGAAAGGGTGTACTTACATTATGATGATATATTATCATTCCTTTAGTGGTTCATTTGGTCTCAAAGAATCATTCATCGGCAATCATTTGTGGGACAATATATTGACTAGAAAAATGTGTCCTCGTCACAAATCTTTTGTACAACCACACTACAGTGAACTCAAAAGATAAATATACTGCTTAAGCTGGTTTAGTTGCAGCATTTTTCCGTGTCCCCCTCACCTCTCAGAAGTTGTTTGATCTCACGACTGGCCTGTGTGGTTGTGAACTGGTTGACGATGTCCAGGGCGGTTTGACTCAGGGTGTTTCTCACTCCTGCACTGATTCCACTCTGAATGGAAGAACAAGAAAAATGGTTCAAGCAACAAAGTCAAACTGTCTCTCTCAGAGTTCATAATTAGGCTGCGTGCACCTGTGTGCTGTCTCAGCATTAACATCCAACGTGAAATTGTAAAAGGGTAGAGGAGAACGATCAAAGCAGAGCCTGAATAAAAGCATGCTTGAGCATCAGCATTTCTATTTATCTGAAGGTGAAAAAGGAGGTAGGTGATAAAACGCTCTGAGCACTGGCACATGGACAGGTTAGCCTGTGTGAGACGCTTTTAAGTAACGAGTAAACGTATTCCGTTGGGTTTTTTCCCTCAAGCTGCTTCATCGGATGAGCCACGAATGCTGATGTGTTAACTTGTTCAGCTAAAGCAAGGGAGGACGAGGGTAACCACAGCTGCTTATGTAAACATCCTCAGCAGACACACACACACACACACACACACACACACACTGGTACTTACATCCAAGAGCAGGCGAACTACCTCCGTCTTCCCGCAGAGGGCAGCCTGATGGAGGGCCGTGCCCGACTCAGACTGTCGATTGATGTCTATCCCAGCCTGGATCAGCAAGCTGGAGCACAAAATCAATATGATGTTACTTATTGAAATTTCACACATCCATCTTTTCCCCTCTTTGGTAATACAGAACAGTTGAGGTCAGAATCCTTCTCTCTACACAGTAAAATATCATCATAATAAAAATATTTTAAAATTTATGGACTTTGTAGTTTTATTTAAAAAAAAAAAACAAAAAAAACTCAACAAGCACATTTTAGGTTGATTAAGCACCTTTTAATAACTACTGAAAACTATGCGTCAACCATACCAATGATAACAGCATATAAAGCACCCATTGGTCATTTAAAAATATTCTAAGCTGACCTGACGTATATGGTGATATATTGTGTCAATGGTCCAATATATTTTCATGGGACATTAATGCCTTTCAGTCACAAGGAAAGCCTTACTAAGAATACATGTTGAATTCAGTCAAAAGTCACTAAAGTCATATTTTTCTTACAATATATTTCCTGCATGAACATATTTTATAATTTATCTATCACATTTTTCCAAACACATAAATATCTTGAACATCTTTGTGTCAGTGAAGGTCGCTGAATCATCGGCGTCATGTTTAGTTTATTCTAATTTTATCTTCAGGTCCTGCAGCAGTAGCTAAGCTGCTAAAACGTAGATATGTTTATTGTTTTTACAGAATTGTGAAATGCAGGGGAATTCAGTGGAAAACCAGAATTATATGAAGAATTGGATCTTTGTGTTCTTTGTGTATGTGTCCACTGTCCATGTTGTGTGATTTCAAGTCTGATTTGGACAGTTTATTAATTGTTTTTTTCATGCTTTGACTTGAAAAATAAAAATAGTCCATCTGACTCTTCAGGCATTACTTGAAGTATCTAACGCTGGCCATCTCCTATGTGCTGTACAAATCCTTTTAGTGAACCAACAAACTAAAGGTTAAAGTCCAGGATTTTCAAAAGAACTTCTAATGGGGACGTGGACTTAAAAAAGCCCTGTTATGTCTTACAATAGCACCACGCTAATGCTAATACAGCAAAGTGTGTGTACGTCAGTGTGCTTTTTTAAAAGTGGGCCATCATTAATAGTGTGCACTCCCTGTGTTGAACCGGTTTCCCCATCTGTTCTGTCTTTGATGGACCACTGACTGCTACTGCTTCATATATTTTGCCGTTAGCGGTGACAGAATGAAGCTCTCAGCAGACAATGAATAATAAAAACCAATAAAACCTCAACAAGAAGGTGGAGTACTCCATAAACCAGTATGAGGATGGACACTGGGAAGGTTTATGGTTGGTAAAAAATCAACAAAACGCCAAAAGGCAGCATCTGAGAACATCATGAGCAGAATGAACCCCCAGTAAGTCTCGAAAAATTATCATTTGTGAAACCGGGAAAATTGCCTTTTAATGTGTTTGTAAATGGATTCATGGCAGTTGTAAAACTACAGGAGGGCTTATAAAAACGACTCCTCAAATGAAGTAATCACAGTTATAAATACACTCAACACTTCAATAAACTATAATTTTGTTGATTTACAAGATAAAGCTTCAAGTTTAATGAGATTTTGTGAGCTAGAGGTCACACAGTGGATAACACTGATTTGCAGAAAGACGTATAAAAACAAGTACTGAGTACAGCAAATGATAGGCAGAAGATGCTCAGACCGTATGACGTCTATGTGTCCATTCTTGGCAGCGAGATGAAGGGGTGACACTCCATTGGGGTCAGATGGTTTTGGTTCCAGCATGGCGGCACACATGTTGCTACTGAGCAAGAGCTGCACCACCTAAACACACAGATCGACACTCAAAATAAAACAAGCATTCCAGGTATTGGACACTTAGGGGAGGCTGGTGTTAGATTAAAAGCATTGTGTGTAGTACGTCAGCATAACAAAGCACTGGAAGTAGTTTTCCAGTTGGTGAGTTACAGAGGGAAAAACCAGCTCATTTCAGTTACAAAATTTAACCAAAGGAACACATGAATGAACAGAGAACAGATCAATGAAGAGATGAAACTAACATATTTTGTAAAGTCTACTTTATCAAACGGATGGCCAAGTTTTCTCCCTTTGTGTACGATGTTCAATTAAATTTTATTTAAAAAGTGGCAGTGGCTGGTTCCCTGTAGACAGTCATCTATAGGTTTGCACTGCAAGCCTTAAAGGGCCCATGTTATGCTAAATCAACTTTTCTGTGCTTTAAACATGATAAAGTGATATTAGGGCTTCATACACATGCACAAAGTGTTTTTTTCATTGATTCCCTCAATCGTTAGAGGGTGATTTGCTCCTTTCTTACTGCAGGGTGAACTCAAACACCTCGCTCCAATTTGATGACGCGTTCCCACTTTGATGACGAATTTGAGCTGGAGAAGCAGCGCCTCCAGGAAGCTCTCTGCCGTGATTGACATGTAAACAGACACGCCCACGAAGGTGAGCATTTCAGTGTCCTTCACACAGTGCTATGTATGTATTTTCTACAGTCTATGTATGTACCGGTGAACACCCCGCCCCCACACTCTGTCTGGTGTTTATAAAGTAGCATGAGCTCGGCTACGGAGTGGGTGGGAGGTGGGCGGGGAGGAGGAAGTCAGTGTCCTGTCTATAGGCCCGCCCCCTCATGGATATTCATAAGTAGGCCGCAAATCAGCCTGTTTGTGTGGAGTTGCTCAGAAAGTGACTTTTCATAGGGCTAAAACTCTGGAAAACAGGCGAGTTTGGGAAAATAAACCTCAAATATTATGTTTTTGGGGTTCTTAGAAAAAATGGAGATGGGTGAAAAAACCATGACATGGAACCTTGAAGGCTCGATTCCGATTTTTTTTTGCTAAAATCTGATTTTTTGTTTGTCCATTCACATTACCATTTAAAATGTGACCTGTATCAGATTCAAGTGTGAACGGTTTGCGGCTCCAAACTGACCCGCATGCGCATTTTCGCGTTTGACACAAAGTGTTTGTGCAGTGGAGCCAGAGAATGAATGAGCAGGTGCAGAGGAGGACGAGGAGAAAGAAAAAGAGAACCTAATATTTTGTTTTGGATTGTTGTGGTGCTGATGTGCTTTTAAACACAGACCAGTTATGATATGAACCTTCAAGCTTTGACCCGAACCCGACAGAGCAAAACCGAACCCGACAGACATTAGGTATTCATATCCAAGCCCGACCCAAAACAGACAGTCAAAACCTATTCTTTTCCTCATACAAATGACATATGTATGTTAGTTTTAGTGGTAATCCTGCTTTTATTAACAAACTGTTAATGTCAACATTAGATCAGTGCACAGGAATCTAAACGCATGTCAAACACACACAGGTGCGCAGTGCGTGTAAGAGACAGTGGATCTATTTACATAATCTATGTATCAAAGATAAGGATAATCCATGTTCTTGTGCAGAAAAAGGAATGTATCAACAGTGGATGCCTCAAGCCTGTCCTCGTCTAGTCATTTTTAATTTTTTTTTATTTTTCAAATCAGATCTGTGTCTGATTCAGGACCACATGTGAAAGTGGTGAAAATGTAATTTGATTGTCAGATTTGATTGTTCACACTGCTTCTAAAAAATCGGATCTGGTCACTTGCCCCCTTAAAAAATCTGATTTTGGGACACTTTTGCCTACAGTGTCCTACATTCAAAGACAGTAATAATGAGAAGCCTAAGAATATAGCAGAAATAAAAAGAGCATTAACTTATTAAACTGCATTGAATATGTGACCAGGAACAAAATGTAACGTGGAACTAAAGTAGAAAAAAATTATTTACATCAGCATGTACTTCACATTAGAGGTGGGAACCTCTGGGTACCTCACGATACGATACGCGATACAAAGCTCACGATAACAATTATCTCACGATATGACGATACTGCGATTATCAATATACTGGTAAGAACTCAACCTATGATAATCTATGACATAAAAAGATAAAAAAAAGATTAAGTGAAAAAATACTATTTTTATTTTATATCTCTGAAAGACAATAAATTGAAAAAGTGTCCTATGAACAGTGACACTATTTTAGTGCAACATTTCTGTAAATAAGTATCAACAAACCAATGTAAATGAATAAGTGTCTCCAATAGTGATTTCTGTAAACAAAAAATATTGTCTTTCTTACCAGTGACACCAGTATAGTGCAATATTACAGTAAACAATATATTGGTTCCTTCAACAAACATTGACAACATTTCTGTGAAGACCTACCTGCACATTTTAGTAAAAAGCAGAAAAAAGCTTTGAAAAAAAAAAAAAAAAATCGAAAAAAATCGATACTTAGCGGGAGCATATCGATAATCGATTGTGTGGAAAAATATCGCGATATATCGCCGTATCGAGATATTGTCACACTCCTACTTCACATGGAGTGGAACAATAAACCGACCATTTTTGTAGTCTTAAGCTTTTTGGCACAGATCGCAAACAATGTTACATTATTTTCTGTATTTTTTACTACTAAGCGTTTATGTTTGCTTTGTATGCAGGTGAAAGTTTAATCATTTTTTTCATTTATTATAAAACATGATGGGACCTTTTCCCTGTTAGTTCAATACATTTGAAAATGTGTTAATTGTTAAGGTGGGGCTTCACCTTTGTTCAAAGTGGGGATTCGAAAATACCCAAAAAAGTTAGAGAACCACTAATTTATGTGCTTAGAAGTTGTCGGTTTAGTTAACAGCAGGGGTCGCAAATAACCACCAATTTTCCGTCTTTAAAACGTTGATATTAGCCAGAATGTAATTCACACCCCTGGCCACTTAGTAGCGAGTGAGCACATTATTGAGCTATCCTGAGGGAACTCCTTCTGCTGAATCGAGTGCTTGCGGGTTCAGTCACGCAATTCAAGTCCATGCAAACCAAAAGGAAGGTGTAAAACTGTGTGTTCAGGGCACAGCAGGTGAACTATTCAAATGTAAGTGCAATCGTTTAATTTCAAGGTTCAAATGTAGCTACTGGGGCCACAGTCAGTGGTATTTGTCACTGCAGAGAAAACGTTTCATGTATTCATCTGTTTGATGTGTGATGGCTGTGGATTCAGCTCTGCTCAGCTTGTTCAGACTGAATATTATTTTAAAATTAATATAAATTAAATTCCATTGAATATGTCATTATGACTATTTTGAAAAATTAGTAAAAATAGATTAGAATCAGATTTTTACGACCCAGTCAGGCAATAAGACTGGATTACAGGCAAATATACTTACTCCAACTCGTCCAAATTCACAAGCAAGGTCGAGTGGAGTTTTCCCTGCTGCATCTGAGATGCACGGGTTGGACTGGTGCTGCAGCAGCATCTCAGACTGGAACACACAAACAGGAGTATGTTACTGATCCCAGTTCTTCACTGCCGCATAAAATTAAAACTCAAGGAGCCTCTATAAAAAATGACCAGTGCACACACACACACACACACACACACACACACACATGCGCACACACACACCACACACACAGTTACCCCATCATAATGTCCATGCTGAGATGACAGGTGGAGCGGGATCTGTCCTTCATCTGACTGCCCGTTGACTGATGAACCCGCCTTCAGCAGCATTTTCATTGGCTCAGTCTTTCCCTGCCATGCAGCATAATGCAGAGGACGCATTCCTGCACAGATGGTACACAAACACACAAGCACATGCATTCAAACAATAAAGAGCTTTAACACAAAAAGACACAGCAGAGAAAAAGATCACCAATTATCTACAGATTTGATTGATTGATAAACTCATTCATTGATTAATTAATTGATTCCAACTATCTCTGTGAACTCATCAGTTCACATATGTCCACTTTGCAAATCATCAATGTAACACTGTAAACAACATTTGCAACCTTGAACCCCAAACACTGGAAATGTATTGCTCCTCTCTTAACTTTATATAAATCAATACATACTGTATCTGAATGCTTACATGTGTTTTAGTGAAAGTCCCAAATGTGAAGAAAGTAGAACTGTCAGCATTATCTTAGCTTTAGAGACTATACTTCTGCAAATGTTGGAATGTCTTGACCTTTTTAACTCTGCTGATGCTGCCGTCTCACTCTCGGGACATTTTAGACAAACAGCTTCCAGGCAAAGGTCAAAGAAAATAAATCAAACCCTTAACGTGACCTATGAGAGCAGTGAGACAGGGAGACGTGATTGGTTAAAAAAAAACGTTTGTTTTTTTTCCATTGGTCAAAGTTATTCCAGGTTTACAGCTGCTGCAGTTGATGGATTTTCTTCATTCCTTTTTCATAGCACATAAGATCTTAATTTCTGTCAGGACATAAATACAATTTCAACCAAACATTTAAAAAGTGTATCTGGAGGAAATCGCCTACCCTTGCTTTAACGAAAAAACACTGTGAAATACGAGTGTTTTGTTAAAACTGGTGACCTTGTATCCCCCAACTGTCATCGTTGCAAAGTACGTATAGAGTCAATCGTGCATGTTTTCTGGGACTGTGGACAATTAAAATCTTTCTGGAAAGCTGTGCATAAACCTTGCCTGCAAGATGGATTCTCCTGGTGTTCACAAACACCAGAATCCATCTTGTGCTGCTCCAGCCCTTACCCTTTGTAAGCAAACCGAACTGGTTCGAACCAATCATGAGGCAGTGTTGTGGTGATGTGATATCCGAGTGTGACCAAGGCAGAGGCATCGAAACTAAACTGGCGAATCCACATTTGCGGGAAGAGGAACTAGCTGGGCTACCGCTAGTAGCATAGCTTCGAATCAAAACGGAAAGATGTCAAAGCAGGATGATGAATGTGTGGAAGCTGCTATAAACTCTTAGAAGAATGCAGCATTTACTTTTTGAAAGAGCAACAGCGAGAGGCACTTTGTGCATTTTTGGATGGTAATGACGTATGTTTTCACTAACGGAGCCTTGTCGTTGTTGTAGCCATAGAAACATCTCTGACGTGTGATTGGCGAAAACAAATCCTGGTGGAAAGGCGCTTTGTCCAATCACCTTCAAGCGTTCTGTTCATGTCCCTCTCTGGTTCTGAAAAGATTAGCCAGACATGGACCCAGATCGATGTGGAGAACTCGAGTTAGAAGGAGGGCTACACATCAATCTGGCTCTTGCCAGGTAAGCTGTGCATGGCCTGACTCTTAAGGTTGTAAAAACCTCGATGGACAAAACATCAGTACTCTACCTCTTTGTTAAACAAGAAGATGATCAGCATAATATCATTTATAGCAAAGAAATGCATCCTACTCAACCGCAATCAGCGGAGACCTCCATCCTTTAATCTATTTAAAAACATTCTCAATAAAACTTTTACACTGGAACAACGCATATACATCCTGAAAAATAAGAGGGTTGCTTTCCAGAGGATATGGGAACCATTTATCATTCATGGACCTCTGACATGACTTTGGCATGGACTTACTGTATGCGCATAAAAACTACACAAATGACAAACTGAACTGTGACCATGGACTGATTTGTTTTTTTTAAATTTAATTTAATTTGAACCTTGTTTGAATTTTATCTATACTTGTAATTGTTAGTGTTTGGTGGTTTGATTGTTGAAATATGAAATACGAGGAGGAGGGTGGGGCCTGCTGGGTAACCAGTGTGTGCTGCCCCATTGATGATGAGGCTACAAATGACTACAACCGTTTGGAGGAGCATAGCGGTTCACAGAGGGTCAGAAAAGTTGTCTCCTCTTTCGGTGCTGAGATTTTGCAGTAAATCTACATCATTAATGTTGAATGATAACAACAAAGCCTGATGGTCAAAGGAGTGTAGTGATTGGTTGCTGAGCCCTGGGGGAGGGGCAAGGTGGCAACCCTTAATCTAAGTAGATTCTTCCTTGCATTGAAAATAAACCCCACTGGATATGGCCACACATTGAATAATTGAAAGTCACTCTCTCCAGTGAGTGCTGGAGCCCCGACTCACCCACCCAAGGCAGGGACAGATTAACACAAGGCTAACACACAGACAATAAACATCACCATGCACGCATTTTTTACAAGTCGAGTCCATTAGGAGCAGTGTTTGTCAAAGTGTGGTTCGCTGACCATTGGTGGTCAGTTGTGGCACAGTAACTTAACATGATTTCAAGGTTGAGGTGTTTCCCAAATTGTGTGTTAGATGTGTTGTTTCTAAGATAAAATCAAACAGTATAAATATTGTCCAAATGAGTTCCTGGTCTTTAAAGGTTCACAAAAATCTCCTTAACATCTAGTTTACTAAATGACCAAAAGTAACTTCTGTTAACAAAAACTGTAAGAATGTGTTTTTATTGACACTTTTCAAAAGATCGTGTCAGAAATAAGAAGTTAGAAACTTGACTTTGCAACATTCAATGACATTGCCAAAGTTAAGGTAAGTAAAGTTTGAAATGGTATACTAATGTATTACTCGTACTAAGTCTAACTTCAACATGAGTATGTAGTGCGTTCACATTAGATAGTATGGAAAAATTGAGTATGCAAGAAATACTCGGATGTACTGTATACTATATCAGGACATTTTTTAAGTATGCAAGGTGGATATACTATCATACTGGGACCAGCTTCAAGCTAAAAATCAAACATTTTTGTTTCAAAACTAAAGCATCTCTTCTTGTCTTCCATTATTTTTTTAATGCTTTTGTAAATGAAGCTCTTGTTTTGAAGTTAATCGGAAGTTTAGTCAGTAGCTGAAATGTCGGCATGAAATGTGTTTCCGCAAGTTTTATGGATCAATGACCACATGTTGATATTCTACTTGGACACTTTCTCACTTAAAATACCATCAGAACTTTCAAAGGTGGAGAAACAACAAAGATATTTAGCCTCAGTGTGCATCTTGGGAAACTTGGAAGTATGCTTCAATCCTAATCATACTAACCATACAATAGTATGGAGACAGTATATACTCATAAAGTTTGTAGTGGATGGTACATTTCAAACACATTATTCAACAAGTTCAGATGAACTACGGCCGAACTACCAACTACATCTCCGCACCGGATAGCACATACCACGTTCCCGAGAATTGAGTCAAATGACTTGGTTCCACCGAGTAAAAAAAGGTCTATACGAGAGGCTCTTGACATCCGCTCATAGAATATCCATGTCAAATAACAGCCCGATTCAAGGAGCAGTAACGGAGGAGTAGATATTGGAAAAATGGGGGCCTCCTGGCACCTCCGTGACACAAATGGAGTAATGGAGTAAAACCAAACTGCATACCGATCTAACTCGACCCAACGGAGGAGTAGTCATGGGCCACATTTATATATTGGCATGTGCCAATGATTTTGTACCACCAAAGTCATAATATTTGACCCGCAAATAAATGAGAAATGGACTTTTGTTTTTTCTTTTTTTCTTTTGGAGCCCCAAATTGAAAATTGGGTTCCAAGCATCGATGCGTACATATCCATAGATTAAACCGACCAAATTTCAGCTCGATCCGTTCACTAATAACAGAGGAGTAGTGATTTTAACTAGTGTACACAACAAAAGGAAGAACAAAATAGAACAAAGTGAATAGGCCGGCCTAAAAATTTAAGTTTATTGTTGTACTTACTGCCTAAAACTGACATGGTGGGATATTAAAATACAATTAATGGCTGACCTTTGAAAAGCAGTGATACTTAAAAGAGAAAAGCAGGACTAACATTGTAAAATAACTTGTTAATTACAGTGTCTTTTTTCATACACAGTTAGCTATAAAAGCTTTGAGTTTTTCATGCTGGTACAGCTCATTAAAAAAAAGGTTTTTTTTGGTGTAAAAATAAAAATCCATGAGCTCCTTCCAAACGGCAGGAATAAAGTGAGGTCACCCTCACAGAAAGACACCCAGTGAGGAGGTGGGACCACCTGGTAAAGAGTGCCAGCGTTTACAGACACACTGAGCACGGCTGGCACAGAGAGCAGGCCCACATCCTGAAGGGATTATAACTCCCATCTGCCCCGAGATTTTCTTCCTCTCCTTTAGCAGGAATGTGCCAGTGTGGCATGGAAATATTCACAGTTATATCTCCAACTGGCTCTCAGTCCTGCAGCCGTTAAGCACCCCTCCTCTGCTTTCTATTGTTTATTGTGCAAATAAATCTGCCACCACCTAAAACAACAACAGCATTTCTCACAACTCCACCTTTTGTTACATAGAAAGTGTTGTTTGTCACCAGGCTCAGAGTCATGTAGGCTGTGTGCTTCGGTTGTTGTTTTCTGGGCAGCCTTACATGTTTTGTGCCAGCTCAGGAATTTGGTGTGACACTGTGGGATTCTGTGAGTGTCTTTACCTTTATTATCTTTGATATCCACTGCTGCCTGGGCCTCCAACAGCAGAGAGATCAGCTCCTTGTTACCACTCAGGGCAGCGTGGTGCAACGACGACAGCCTTCACACACACACACACGCACACAGGTTAGGTGTAGAAATGCCACATATTCGTAAATGAAGTGTAAAAATAGAGAATAACTTTGCTGAATTAATCTTCAGCCTACAGCCGCACCGCCCCTCATCTCTGTGTAAGAGATGGGAGGGTGGGGGTGGGGGGTAGGGGGGATGACCTACTTCCATTAATAAGCAATCTCTCTACCCCAGAGTCGAGCACAGACACAGGGCATCTCTGTGTGCGAGTGTATCTGTGTGTGTGCATTTCTAATAGATCCCTGGTGAATAGAAGAGCCAGGCCTCAGAGTCAAATCAGCAACTCATCAGTCATGACACAAGGAGCTGAGTCCAATCATCTAATTCCAATCAACATAATGAAAAGATCCTTTCAATCTAATGGCGCCCAATGCAATGCAGGCGTAAACCAAGCATGTGCACACCAAAAGCTCAGCCAATCATTAGTCTAAATATAGCCAAAAAATCCATAGTTGAATATTTAGAGCTCATACGAGGCCATTTAAGAGCTAAGGATGAAGGTGATGACTATAATTCTTTATTTTAGTTTTTTCAAAGTAACGCTGCACATGTGGACCACAGTCATCTCTCTAGTCTATCATAAAAAGAGCCCAGAACACAGGCAAGATGCGTTTCACTAGATTATCATAACTGCTCTTTACTGTAATAACTTTTAAAAACAGTACTAACATATCAGAGTGTCCCAATCCGATATCAATAGCAGATATCGGTCAGATATCATTATTTTCTCAGAATCTTCCAATTCGTTTCTTTACTTATTTTATTCAAATAAAGAATATTATTATGTTTGAGGGTCAGAACAAATGGGTCAGTTTTTCTTATACCCATTTTTGCTGACTAATATCACTTGATCAAGCTTTTTCTAACAAACCACACGACAAAATGAGTTATAAAAGTACGTATGACTTAAGCTGATATCGCATCGTATCGGATTGATATCCGTATCGACTAATGCTTATGGTACGTTCACACCAAACGCGCTTCGGGCATCAAAACCGTGCCTCACGCCCGTAGTTGGACGCATGTGCCCATTGAATCAGACGCTTGTCACCAGCGTTGAAGACGCTCTGGATGCGCGTCCAAACAAGTTGGGAAGAGAGCACGTTGAGTGCGTTGTGGGGAGGGGCTTCTCTGTCACCGGTGGTGTTCATACAATGGATGATATTGTGGCGATCAGTTACGTTCACAATTCACCCAGTGACTGTGATATGGTGGGAACATTGTGTTGAGAAGGCGGTGTTTCCGGTTGGTGTGACTCAGTGTGTGCACTGTGATGTCAGAGTGCTATAGAGAAGTGTGGTTGAATGGAGAAAAAAGTTTGAAGTTCCTTGCTGACCACGCCCCCTCCGACCCCTGTTCATCGGCTCTATATTATTGAGAGAGTGGCTTGGCTTTATTTGCTCCTCGGCGCCGTTTCTGGATTCACCAGAGCTACGTCTCTCCCGTGTCCAGTTTGACGACCTGCTGACCCGCATTGGCGCTCACATCTCCTACCAGAACACCAATTACATGCGCTCTATTCCAGCAGAAGAGTGCCTGTCCATCTGTTTCTGGTTAGTGTTTTTTTCTTTCATTATTCTGAATTCGTCATGGTTGGGGAATGCTCCTGATTGGTCGACGTGCCGCGATATGCCCCAAAAGTTCAACAATCCCAACTCTAGCGTCGGCCGTGTTGGAAGAGCAGGATGCACGTCAAAATCTTGAAAGCTTCAAAAAGCGCCGCACAGGAGACGCCGAGAAGGTGTCCAACATATATTGTCTGTGTAAACCTGACACTGTTGACGCTTTGGACGCAATTGGTGTGAACGTTCCATTAAGGAAGCAGCATTGTATCGGAAGAGAAATAGTTGTATCGGGACATCCCTACCAATATAAAATATTATTGATTAATCTTTGTGCTTTTCCTGGTCTGTAGGTGTCTAAAGTACACTTCAGGTGAGCTGCACCCAGTCAGCAAACCTGCAGACAATAAATATGTGTTTCAACATCATATGTGTTTTTTTATTGTGGGACTAAACTGACATGCCATGAGAAAACATATACATACATTGGAAGAATATAAAAAGTCCACACAGAAAAGGCCCATGACCTCTTATAACTACCTTGGAAAGAACTGGCATCATTATTGATTTTCCATGTGCTTTGTATTACCACCACTGTACATTCTTTAAAGGCTTTGAGGAGAATAAATGAAAAAAAGAAGAAGAAGAAGAGATCAAAGGCTTTTTTTCACTCACCCATCTGCATCCTGGATGTTGACGTTCACTCGCTTTGCTGCACCGAGGAGCTCTGAAAAACAAAGCAAAGACAAACACACTCTTTTATGAATCAGAGCAAATTCTGTTCATTAATTATTCTTTCATGTGGTAAAATTCCTCCTCTTGCCAGAATAGCTGAGCAGGCACTTTGATACATGTAATAATTCAAAATAAAACCCCGTGCAGCGTCTTTAAGATCAAATATCTTAAGGTGTTACACAGTGAGCAGTGCTTGAAGTTTGAGCTTTTGTTGTTAAAAATGATCTACAGCAACACAAACTGTTTTTTTTTCATTCATTCAAGTGACAAAAAGTTTTTGAGACCTCAAAAATGATAAATCCTTTTAGATGTGGTTTTTCTGTTGTTCATCAGGTCAACACTCATTTAACACAGTGGTTTGTTGTCGTTCCGTGTGTTGCTGGTAATAGTAAGTATTTTTCTCTCTTAGTGCGTGTGATTTTGTGTATTTTCTTGTCGTTTGTCCTTTTTATTCAGTATATTTTTCTCTTTTTTTGTTTTTTTTTGTCATTGTGTTGTTGGTATTATTTAAAGTATTCTCTCTCAGTGTGTGTGTGTGTGTGTGTGTGTGTGTTTTGGTGTCATTTGGTTGTTTTTCATATTTTTGTGTATTTTGTAGTAATTTTGTGTGTTTTTCTCTCATTTACTGTGTCTTTGTTGTCATTCTGTGTGTTGCTGGTAATAGTAATTTGAGTGTGATTTTGTGTATTTTGTTGTTGTTTGTCTGATTTTGTTATTATTCAGTATATTTTTCTCTTATTTAGTATGTTTTTGATGTCGTTTTGTGAGTTGCTGGTAATATTTAGTATGGTTATCATTTTTAACAAAAAATAAAACATTTAAAACCCCATATTTTTAATTATTTAATTTTTCCCTCCCCCCCTCTCTCTCTCTGTCTCTATCTCTCTCTCTCAAGTAGTGCCATTGCGTTACTTGTACCCCCATTTAAGAAAAACTGATTTAACAGATAAACAAATTCTGCTTCTGCTGTATTTCACCCCCAAAACATCTGCTTTCCCCCACAAATATCCCCAAAATTCCCATGAATCCAGTAAAACCAGACGAAACACTGTTTAATAATGTATCCAATATTATATCTATCATGTAATTTTTAGTCATCCGACTTACAATATATTCAAAGTAGTGTATGTCAGTCAGTGGAGCTGTAATATTAAAAACGTACAAACCTTGTAAACCACAGATTTATCTTCCAGAGCAAAATTGAGTTTGTGTCCTACATAAGAGTCATTTCACCTGTTTTTCTAGGATTTTTTTGTTTTTAGAGACCTAAATAACAAAACGTGTTGTTGTTTTACCTGTTCACATTTGTTTATTATCAAGAAAAAAATTGAAAACCAGAGCGTAACATATTTTAAAACCAAACGTTAAAGGCTGTTTGAAGGGGATCAATATCATGTCGATTAAATAGATTATTTGGCTACTTCCTGCATGTGTGACCATAAAGGGACTGTGTGTGTATGTAGGGCGTACTTATGTGGCAGCGCTTTAGTGTGATTGATTATGTTAATGTCCTGTGTGAATGTGTAGGAGAGATGAGATTATAGTTGAGAGTTTGCTAGATTAAAAACATATGATGGCGGGAAGGAGACACACTCTGTAAAACCAAAAACACACTGTGATAAAAGACACCGAAAAAGCAGATTGTTTGTCTTTCTGCACTTACTTTTTTTTTTTTTTGGTCAAACCCTCATAATCCATCTGGCATAATCTGTAGCCGTCCTGTAATCTGGGGGAAAAGCTTCTCCCTCTCCCTGCGACTCGATCTGCTCTTCATCCCTTCATCCTGCTCTCACACTATAATTTTCCCTGTAATTTGCTAAAGAGCGTGCGCTGATCGGTAGCGATGCTGTCACTGTTTACACTCCGCCGCTGACATAATATCCCTGCGTGTGCGCGCGTGTGCGTGAATATGCAGGTGCCCCCCTGTGTATCTTGGATTAAACATAAGAGCCACCCCCTCCCCCAGTTGATGGATCAATCAGTAGATATCTGTGTCACCATCAGACTTTCACTGGAGACAAACCAGTGAGCAACACCAGTACAGTTGATCTGCAGAATCTCTGCCATATTGATTATTCCTCTTAATCCCAATCCCAGAATATACTATCAAAGGTTCATAGAATTAAATACGATGGGGAAAAAACACAATAGTAGGTATTAGGTATTGGATTTTTAATCATATTATTATTGATTCAAAGTTTTTACAGCTGATTTTAATGTTCTTATTGATTTTAAACCTGTTAAATGTGTTTTCTTGCACTTTTTAATCATGTAAATTGCCTTGATCAATATTATAATCACAATTGATTATCATATTTGGTAAAAAAAGAAGAAAAAAAACTTTGTTAAATTGTTGTTTTTGTTTATTTTTATTTTGTTTGTTTTTGTTTTTATTTTGTTACAGTTGTAAGTTGTTTTTATGTTATAAATTGGAAATATTTAAAAAAAAAAGTTTTTAAAAAATAATTAAATATAATTAAAATAAATAACTTACTATTACAGAGTGTAGTCTGTATTGCAAATGTAAATATTGCTGATGATCAGGTTAATTTAATCATGGCAACCAAAATCATAATCACAATTAAAATTTGAATAATTGTGCAGCCCTATTGTGTATGAAATATGCTATATAAATAAATGTGCCTTGCCTTGCCTTACTCTTCTTAAGGGTTGTTTTTTTTCTGAATGAATGAATGTAAATAATATCTAAGCACTGTGTACTAAAAAAAAAATTATACTCAAGATTAATCACTTTTTCTAGATGAATGCATTAGGCGTAATGCAAGAATAGCTGCACACGTTTCACGTCATGTTTATTTATTAAGTTTGGGGTCCTGTTAAGGCTCCAAAAAGGGGGGCCAACCTAACCTTGAGAGATTATTGCAGCTTGAAACCCAGACAGTCTGACCTCATAAAACAATGGAAGCTATATTTTCTGTAACAAAAAGCATATCTTACCCAATCTTTCTACATTTTTGTACCTTTTGTTGGAAAAGACACTGCTCAGTGAAGAATTGGAACACCTTATTATTTGTTATGGCAATTTTTATATTCATCATCATATCGTCAAATGTATGTTCATGTGTACAATTTGTCATGTTTTAATACATGATGACTCCATTACTCTTTGCACTTTTGAACAGCTGAATCATGTTAGATTAAACAGTACAGATCGTATTGTACTCAGTGCAACACAGAGTCTCTACTGAAGGCCAAAACTCAAACTCACAGGCAGATATACATGAACGCACACACTATCAAGGACAGATAAGAGTTGGCGCCCAATCTTCCTCATAATATACACGTCTTCATCATCCACAAATGTTTCCACTGTTGGACATCTGACTCCCTCCTTCTCCTCACCTCAGGGTGGAACGTTTTCTGTTATCTGTATAAAAGCTTAAGCTGTGAAACTGTTAGTTAGAGTGGGTCTTGCCTTTTTGCTCTGCCACGAGCCTTTTGCCTTTCATTCTTTCAGGATGGAAGATTCTTTTTTACTCCTTTTTTTAATTTAATTTTATAATAAATCTTTTTTATAAAATCATCAATGCCTCGCCTGGACTCCATCATTCAACCAGAGCAATAAATCATGTCTCCAAATGAGGTCAACCGCAAATTTGCCGTAACATATTGTTTCAGTTTCTTAACCAATTCTCCCCACAATTAAGAAACTGAGAAAACTTTAGTGTGATGGGGATTTAAGGCTGTTTTTGAAGGCAGATCAAAGAGGATCATCATGCTTTAATACCATCTGGTGCAATATGATAATGATTCAACTGACGCTGTAAGGGGGTAGCTTCATTATATCACATCAATGCGTTTATTGTATGAAATGACAACGTTATTCATGCTCAGCAAATTGTTTTGAACTTAAACGTAGATGTAATTGAATGATTTAGATCATCTTCCTATTTACTAAACACAACTTGAATCAATTGTTGAAGGATTACTACAGGTTTGCAACACTAAATATGAACCAATACCAATATATACAAAGACCCCCACACATTAAGCATACTTTTAATGTGATGCCCACCGAATGTATTCCACAAATAAACATAATTTATGCAAAATAAGAATATTTATTCAACTTCAGTAATAAAACAAGTGCCACAATGGCCTTTAATACAGTATATTGTCTCGGCCTCAGTATTCGTAAAAATGTAACAATACCAGAGGTGAGACTCGATTAAAAAAAAATCTATTTAATTAGAGTCTTTGTAATTAATTAATCTTGATTAATCTAAATTAATCGCCGAACAATATTTGACAAGAGAAGCAACGTTTTTCAACTTAAACACATTTTGGTATATTAATAAATGAGCTTAAACAACAAAATTGTGTTTATTATTTTCATCACTGAGTGCTAACATAATGTGCAAAATAATTTTGCACATTATCCACAAAGCACAAACTTAAATTTAAGTAAGCTATATTCATGCTTTTTTACGGAATTTTTGTAAACTTTCTAAAAAAAATAGTTTTTGTGTATTAAAATAAGTTGGTAACCTAGATAATGTTATCTGTAGCACCGCTTCTGGCCCCGCCCACATCCTCTACCACCGAGAGAGGTCGGCTGTCCATGACAATCATTTATTCAGTGAGTTTGTTGTCGTTTGTTGTCATTGTCGTGATCAAACTTTCTGTAGATGCTCCCATTGCATTGTTTTATTCGTCTCATTTACACCAAAGAATTGTTTGCTTTATGTACCACAGCTTTATTTCGCTCACATTTGTGCACAAAGGTAAAAACCTATGAGTGAATGAAAAAAATGTCTCTCTGTTGGAGCGAAGCGGCTGAACGCCGGACTTCTTCCCCAGTCCACCCGCTGTGAAAGCGGGGCAGCGTCTGCTGTTAGTGCCTGTGTGTGTGTGTGTTTGTATGTGTGATGCTTTTTTATTCAACCTGAGCATGTTAAAAGAGCAGAGCATTGCGCTCCTGTTTATTTTTGCTTTCATATCGGAGACTTCTGTCCATTTCAGAGTGGTGGTGACACAGAAACACGTGTGTGTGTGTGTGTGTGCGCGCCTCACCTCCGCTGTGCACCTGTGAATACGGACTATAAGCAACAGCAGGTTTGCTTCACTAATGCTAATGCTGATGGAGGCTTCACATAGTTCCAGTGTGGTCTACCTCCACAGCATCATCTCAGTATGACATGGGACTCCGGTTTACTTCAACAGCTGCAACATTTATTTTGCCAATCACTCAAAAATGGCATACAGCGAATAATCGATCTGCTCCGGTCTCACGCTCCCTAACTCCACACACTGGTCGGGCGACCAGTTAAAGGGCCACACACCCACACACACTGACAACAAATGCTATGTTCAGATCCTCCACGGAAATTCTTCTACTCTTCCACTCCCTCACTGTCACAAGGCTGTGGTACCGTTTGATTTTCTGTGAATCTGTATCAGGTAGTTCCGAACGATTTTGGTCGGTATCTAAAAAAACCAACCTGAATTCATATGATCGGATCGGTGATGGTTTTTTTTTTTTAACTCACTGATCGGTGATCGGCCCACAAATCCTGATCGTGTACAGCCTAATAGCATGTATATGCTATTGTTTCAAGTTGATTAACAAAGCTTGGGAGGTTTTTTAATATCGGTGAAAAAATCGGTATAAAGGTGTGCGATCTGACGACATTAGAACGTTAAGGATTACAACATGACGACGATCTCCCAAATCACGGAGATCGTAGAACCGTCTGTAGTTCACATTTTACCCCTCGCATTGCCGTGTCTGCGTCATATGTCTGTGGTCCATACACAGAACATCCAATGGTTTTTTCTCTGCCAAATCACACCATTTGCTAGTCAACATGTCAGCATTACAGATATCCCCCCCAGTGCACGGACACAGAGTTAGCTGTGCTGCTTCCTCCGTGTTAGCGGCTGTCTGTCAGAGGTTCAGTGCAGATGTCTGTCTGTCCTGTAAAACTCTATCAGTATCAGTGTTGAAGCACTGAAATATGTTTCAGAAAACACTGCATGTGTTTCTCGTCTATAACTAACTCTGTCGCTGGGCTGTAGCACAGACCTGCTGCTGTAGCTGTAGCTAACGGGGCTGTTTCCATATTCTTAAAGAGACAGTGTCCTGAATGTGATTTAAATTAAAAACTATCTTCATTAACTCAGAGCTGCCCTGAAAAAAGCAACACTACATAATTTATTCACATTTCAGCCTTAATGAAATAATAAGTCAAAAGTGATACAAAATGTTGTTAATGTGCTGCTAGTGATTAATAAAAGGGTCTTTGTGGTATTTTTCTCCACTGACTTTGACTCATTATTGTTTTTCTTGTAAAACTATTGAAAAAATAAATGAATAAATAAATTGAGTTGATATCACCTATTGCCATTTTGAAGAAAAATATAGATATATGAATATTGGTCCATATCACCCAAATGAGACGTTCAAACACTGCTTAAAGTAGGATTTTAGTAATATGAGTGTGTTACCTCAAAAACAAATGTAAATCACTAGACTGATCTGCTGCCTTGTTATGTAGTGTGTGACTAAAATAACTTGTCAGCCTTTTTGTTTGATGTTAATTGTACTAGGAACCAGTTTGATAAATTGCTTATATACAATTAAAAAAAATAAAATGAAAATGACCTTGTCCTAAATGATCTATATTCCTTTTTTCCATTTAGGGCGATGATTTTAAGTAGGTGATTTGGTTTGTTTTATTGGTAAACAACTTTAACATTGTCTAAATGATTTGAATGAAAAAAATCGTGATAAAATCGTGATCGTGATTTCACAAAGAAAAAATTGTGATGTGATATTTTTCCCATATCGCCCACCCCTAAATCGGTACTGATATTGACCAATATAACATTTTTTTGGCCGATATTTATGGAAAATATCGGCCGTTAACATCGGTGAGCCAATAAATCGTCCACCTCTACGTTCCATTTTTAGAAGTTAAGGTCAAGTGTCTACTCTAGTCATGAAAGGCAGGTCAGGACATACAGGTCATGCTTGCAATATTCATAATAATATAATAATGTTTCAATCTGTGATGTTTTGCACTATAGTAAGAAAAGACAGGGTTTAAGTAATATATATATATATATATACAGTATATATCATATATTCTGTTTAAAAAGTGAAAACAGAGGGTATGATAAGATACTTCTAGCATTGCCCATCAATAGTACAGTTTTTTTCAGTTGCAAAGATTAATCTAATTCTCTTAATAATTTGTTTATTGTTATTGATTGTTATTGATAGATTGTAGGTGCAACATGCCATTACCGACTGTTGGAAAGAGACTATATTATATTATATATATATTATTATTGAACCACTAAGCTTTTGTGTCTCTTACCATTTGGCTCTCCATCACTTGTTTCAGTCACACATTATTATAGAGCATCCTTGATATAATTGGATCAATAGTGAGTGAATAGAATGTGTTGCAAACTGTGGAACATTGCACCACTTAAATAACAGTTATGGATTGATGATGGTGAGACATTGAATTGTTGCTTTGATTGTTCACCTTGAGCGTGGTCAGACACATGCTTTGTTATCATGCTATTTTGATATAACAGGTATATCAAAATAGCACAATAACAAAGCATGTGTCTGACCACGCCCGATTCTGAGATGCTCACCCAACATGTGCTTGGGGAGTTGGATCATGTGTGCACAGGGAGAAGTCTGCAGGGCTGCAATCTGGCAAATCAAATCTGCATCTTATTTGTTTCTTATTATGAATGAGTGAATATCCAGGTTTGTGGCGAACACATACAGTATCACTACGCTCAATAAAATCCGTTCTCACTACAGCTTGAATCTCAGACTCCAGTGATGGTGCCTAATTACTTCATGCTGACTGTGTTGCCTAACTGAATGTGTTACACATGACATTGTGAATCAAGAGCTTTTCTTTTCCTTCACACTGACTTTGAGTTTGCCATCATCACCATAATTCTTCTTTGATTGTGTCCTTGGTCCAGGATTCATTTCATTACAATTTAGAGAACACAGCAGCAACTGAGCACCCAGTTGCCATAGTAACCACTCAACGTATGGGTATCACTGTTTTTCTATCACTTGACATCATTTTCAGTGAAACTGGAAAAAAATCTTAATTTTTGTTGTACAAAATTAACACTGCAGCTGGAGTCTCTGTTGGAGACTTTCTGCAAACCATTCCATTCCTTTTTTTTTTTTTACAACTGCAGTCTTTACACTACATTAAAAAAAATTACATCTCATAACATCTTTGTTCAACATATTTTTTTTAAATCACACTATTTTACATTTTGTCAAACATCATTTATTTGCATCAAAGAAACTCGAGGTCTGGGTCAAATAGCTTTAGTATATCGAGTAATTGAGTATATACTATTTAAGGGAAAAATTGGATCACTGCTGCTGATATTTCCTTCACCCAAAAGAAAAGTGGCTTTTATAATCAGGTTTACTAACACATAACAATGATAATGGCAGCATAATGCAGCTCTGACAATGCCATGATATGAACTCTTGTAAATACAGTACATTACATACATACAACAGAATGATGATAATAATGAGTGCGGGCCAAGACTATAATATTAATAATGCACTGGATTTCTATAGCGCCTTATTTTGGTGACTCAAAGAACTTTACATGGCATTATTCTTTCACTCCACACTTTGTGGTGGTAAGCTACTATTGTAGCCACAGCTACAGAGTGACAGAAACAAGGCTGCCATAGTGTGCCATCGGCCTCTCCGACCACCACCAACACTCACTCACACACTACATTGGTACTGGACACCAGCCCTGCTTAGCTTCTGAGATCTAATGAGAATCGGCAATGACAGGTGGTATAGCCACAACTAAGCCTCACAGAGGGTTCAATCTGTCCCACCAGGTCAATTCGCCAGATATTAAAAAAGTATACAAATAGTGCAATATCTCTATTTGACCACCAGGGTCGCACTGCAAGAGTGGCTTGTACATGACGTTCTTTTACAATGCGCAAGTTTCATGTATGACCACAGGGGGGCGCACTGTTTCAGCGACAGTAAAGGTACAACACATTGGCCCTCATTTATCAATTTTGCGTGAAAACAAGTGCAAATCTGAGTGCACATTGTATCGTACGACAGGACCAATGTGGGATTTATGAAACATTTGTATTTGACCAATCCCAGCGTACCAATGATCGAGTGTTGATAAATGCTGCGGCTGAGTTTAATCGTAATCAACACGTTACGCCCTCAAATATTCCAGAGGCCCCGCCCACTGAGGTCAAACAAACATTTGCAACGCAATATAAACGTTTCCGAGATGAAAATCAACATTCTCACAGCTGAGGTGAAGAAAAACAAAGTGTGCTTTTCAGAAGTGTGAAAACAGCGTTTCCGAACGGACTCAAGTTGAGGTTTGAATTAAATTCTCAATAACTGAAATTTATGGTTTAAAGGAGACATATCATGCTTTTAAATCCTTCCTTTTTTACATATAAATCATACAGTTGTGGTCTAAATAAAGCAAAACTGCAATGGTCGGGTCTGAATTCTTCATTATTATAGCTCCACAGGCCCCTTTTCTGAGAGCTACTCGTTTTAGTGCTGTCTCTTTAAATGCAAATGAGACACTTCATACCCCGCCCCCTCTCCAGGTTGCAGAGGTGACACTCGATTCAACTCCACCCTGTTCGGCCATTTTTGTAGTTTGATAGAGGAGATACGGTCATCTAGCGGTGCAGAAAATGTTTATTCACACGTGTTACGACCCCCTCTAGGATGTCATGTCAAGGCTTGAGGGGCCGCAACATAAACAAGACGCCACACAGAAAACGATTATCAAAGGTATTTATTAACAAAATTATAAAAGTACCAACAGAACAAACTAAAAGGGACTGGAGATCCTGGCCAAACTGAACAAAAGTAGGGAGGAACTCGGGGCCAACCCTATACATCGCCGTCGTCCCAGCGTCCACCCTCTAAACTACAAAAACATACGAAAGACTAAAACTACCGGAACACGAAAACAGGACTACCGGAAATCTCCAGTCCAAACTAAAATAACAAACTTACAAACATCTCCAGTGAGGAGCAGCAGAACTCTCCCCACAAGTCTGCTGCTGGTCAGTTGTTGTGCCTCCCGCTTTCTGGTCCTCTCAGCCCTGTATACAGCTCCTTCTCCCTCTCCTACCTGATTACTGATGTGAGCCAGGTGTGCTAGGAGAGGAGAGGAAGGGCAGGCTGAGAGGCCAGGAGGCACCAGCCGTAACAACACGTTATTTACAAAATGTCAACAACAGAAGACTTGTCCAGCCAGCCTTACATGTTCGAGCCAGAGTCGGACCCGGCGGAGCGAGATGAAAATGAAGATGAACCTGCAGAACAACGTCTGCATATGGATGTTAACAAGTGAGCTAACGCTAGCGCCAGCTAACGTCACGAAATGCATTTTAATACAGTCTTTTCGGAGACAAAAACAGCAAAATGAAATGACTAATGAAAACTTTAGTCTGAAGACGGTCCAACTGCTAATGCTAACAAAACAATGACAGGGACGTCTTATCATCACACTTTTTAGCGTTATTTACAGCTTACCGAAGTGTTCTGTTCGTCGTCTCCAAAGATAGAAGGAATTGAACCCTCAATCAGACAAAGTCTTTCAGCAAATCCTTCTTTATACTGGCGGAGGTTGCTGAAGCAGTCATTCTTGAAGTGCTGCGCGCACACAAAAATGACCTTACCCACAGATGTGGGTACATTTCTGTGAAAAATAAAACTCAACCAGACACTTTGAAAAGGTTCTGATGCTGGGAGACGGTGTAATGAAGCGTGTCGGTTACTACATCCAACAACCAAACATTTTGACTTATCCTCTCGTAACTTCTGCATCCTTGAGCTTGGACTACAAAATAAAAGCGAGAAATAAAAATGGCGGATTGCTCGAAGTGTTGGGCCTGGAGTCGATGTCCTAATTTGGCAGTTCCGCTGACGTTATTGTTCAAAAAACGTAATAGAGAACAGAAAAATCGAAACAGATTGAAAAATATGACCAAAACAGAATATAAAGATATCAACGGAGCACCTGAAGAGACTAATTTGAACTTTTCTGTACTTCTAAACACTCTAAATATACAACAAAATGCATTTAAGGGCTAAAAAAGTGGATTTAGCATGATATGTCCCCTTTAAAAGAAATGTTAGTCATCCACAGCCTAAAAGCGTAAATCCCTGCTATTTGATGAAGACAATTCTTTACATTGAGACTAGCCCGGCTGGCAATTGTGAGCCCCGTCTATGGGCTGAGATTTGTGCCACTAAAAACTGAATTTGAATAGTAACAACTTGAAAATGTATTTACTGTTTTGAAACTGAATTAGTAACTTTAAATTGTATTAAAATTAATTTTTATACATTCCAAAAATTCAATATTAAAAATTCAGATTCACTGCACACAATTCAATTTTACTACACGGAGACACGGAGCAATCAATCACTGATTCATGGAGATCCTGTTTACATCTACAAAAACTACTTTATGGCCATTGAGGGTGTGACCATAGATATCACACAATAAAGGCATTTATTATCTATATGTACATAGCCCCGAAAATACTTCAGACTAGTAAATTTGCATGGAAGTTATGTTAGACTTTGCTAATAGACGGGTTCCCAATCGTAATTTGCACATGTGCTGCGACCCTTGCACGCCACGGGCCGCAGGGTTAACTGGACAGAACAACACAAATCCCATTCACTCCCTTCTCTGAAAAAAGCTAAAGAAAGAAGAGGATTAAGGATTTTTTTTCAGTTATAAATACAACACCATTCAAACAAGGTAAGTGTCCGACAAAATGTAAGTCGCTTTTCCGCTTGTGTCGCGTTGAGTTTGTGCGTAATTTTTGCATTTCTTTCCGTGTTGTGTTACAGTAAAATGGCATGCTTAGGCACCGTTTCAGTTCAACACATGTTTTCAACTGAACTAGACGATAAAACGGGAAAATGGGAAAATGTTGTCTGTAATTCATGGGATAAGTTATACGTGGTCAACCTTACTGTTTACATAATAGAATCAGTACACAGAGCTACACAGTGTGTATGTGAGCTAATGATGGTGAACAGCTACAGGATGATAACCAGTGTTAATTACACACAGTGTGAGGAAGTTTTTAGTCCAGACACGTAATTATACATTTATAGTTTAAATAGCCTTTGCATACATATTATTTACAGTTAAAAAGCAGTCAGCTTTGTTCACTAAATTCCTGGAAACCATCGATCTACAATCATACAGTTTGTCTTTGGGCTTCACTCTCAAAGTTATGCATGTTGTACAAATGTTTAGGAAGAATTTAATGTGTGCCTTTATTATCTTTTATTTTATTTCAGATGCCATTGATCCACTGAAGCAGAAGATGAATGCTGTAGCTTCCAGTGGGAGAAGTGCCCTCACTGCTGTGATACACATGGATTAAAGTTTACTATGAGCTTGTTGTTCCTATAAATAAATTATCATCTGCCTTGCTCCAGTTAATTCAACATTGTTGAATTGATTATCACTTAGATTTGACACTACACAGATATATGTATGAATGAAGTGCTTCAAGTAGAGAACGTCACATCTTTATCTATAGGTCAAACATAGATTTGGGTTGTACATGTGAGTGTATTAAGAAGAGGGATGCTGGATCTGTGGTGGACACAGAGCTGGACTCCATCCTGGAGAACACACAGCACCCACTGCACCATGATCATAGGAACATGTTTAGTCCCTGAGCTGCTCCACAACCATTCAGAATCTTTTCATCCCCCTGGACATAAAACTACAACTGATTAATGTGTGACAGGGGGAAATGATTATCTTACTGCTGTATGTAACCTTACTGGATTACAACCTGTCACAGCTGGTTTATTATTCTATCCTGCATATACAGTATGTAGCTGTTCAGATTTAATATTTACAAATTCCTATGCAATTTTAGTTTTAAATATGTGTTCACTATGATGATGCAGCTCTTCTCCACATGTGGCCCTCGGTCTAATTTTGTGCGGCCCCCTCAAATACAAATCCCCAAAAATTGTATTTCAAGAAGTTGGAAGGAATATAAAGACAATATTAAGACATAATACACAAAATCACTCCCAAAACACACAAATCGACAGCAAAATGCATGGAGTACGTGACACACAATTTGAAAAAATAAAAATGCACAAATTGTCTCAAAAAACACAAAATGACAACAAAGACAAACACAACAACCACTTAAACAAAATGAACTAAAACACTAAACTAAAACACAAAAAAACAGCAACACATTTCAGAATAGCTTCAATGACACACAAACTGTCAACAAAATTACAGGAAAATACAAAAAGCAACAACAAAAATACAGAGTGACCCCAAAAACACACAAATCGTCAACAAAAATGCAGAAAAATACAAAAACACATAATTACTAATAACTAAAAACAGCAAAACCACAAAGACAAAAAAACAACCTTTACACCCTTGTTATGCCCAGATTCGTCATTATTTTAAATGCTGACATGAATGTTAATAATGTGGCCCTCGGATAAGATACAATCTCATTTTTATGAGCCCTCAGAGCTCGTGTTTGTATTAAATGACCCCTGAAGTCACCAGTCACACGGTGCGGTCTATGAGCAAAGTCTAACATAACTTCCATGCAAATTTACTAGTCTGAAGGCTTTTCAGGGCTATATAGATATAGATAATAAATGTTTTTATTGTGTATGATATCTATGGTCACACCCTCAATGGCCGTAAAAGAGTTTTTGTAGAAGTAAACAGGAGTTCCATGAATCAGGGATTGATTGCTCAACCTCGCGGACCGGAAGTGTGTAGTGAAATTGAATTGCGTGTAATGAATCTGAATTTTGAATATTGACTTTTTTAACAGTTTTAAGTTACTAATTCAGTTTCAAAACAGTAAATTCAATTTCAAGTTGTTACTTTCAAATTCAATACCAACTATTGAAATTCAGTTTTTAGTGGCACAAATCTCAGCCCATACCCCCCCCCCCCCCCCCACATCAGGGCAGAGATCCTGAAGAGAGACACAGGAATATGATGTTTATTGGCCTCAGTTGTGCGCACGCTGGAAGCGTTAAAAGAAATGAACGAATCATTTAAAACGCCTCAGTGGAGGCGGAGCTGCACTGGTTCAGCTATTGCTCCTCTGATATACTTCAGACATCGCTCCATTCACCAATGAAATGTTATGCAAAACAGGTTAAAATAATGTCACACACTTCCTCTGTATATATACAAGAGCATTCCAACGCTGGTCCAACACAGGCGTAGCAGCGCTACTGTGATCCGTGTGTGCACTGGTGAACCTATGCGCTCCTGCCCGGTAGCACAGTTTAGTGCGTTTATTAAAGGAAAACCAAAAAAGTGCAGGTATCAGTAATAACGTTGCGTTTTTTTTAATTAATTTTATTTTGTTTTAATAATCCATTTTGACCTATTCTGAATGTGTATCTGTTAATGCTTAAATGACAGCTGAGGTTAGTTTAATACTTTAGGCTGTGATGCAGCACAAATCCACACACTCAGACCAGACGTGAGATCTGATTGTGGCGTACGATCACATCAAAATTGATTAATGACGAAGCTTGCGTGAATTTGGTCAACGTACGTTGTACGCTCAGATCTGAACGTACGAACGGTTAATAAATGAGGGCCAGTGTTTTTGTTTCTGTTGTAATCTTTCTTGCCTGGTTAAATAAATGAAGTAAAAAAGATGTAGGATGTTTGTTGTATTGCACACATGTAAAAAAAAAAAAACTGAGATATAATATTGTTGAAATTTCAGTCATTTTATGAACATTGTAAGCTTTTTTATAATATGCGTTGTAAAAGGAGAGTTCAGCAAATGTCAACATCCTAACAATGAATCAATCCTTCTTTGCACTAAAACAAAGACATAACCTTCTATTTATTTACAGATCATTATTTATTGGCCCATGGGGTGAAATGACTTTGTCACCTCTGCAGTAAAATTAAACATAAATACTTTATTAGGCAATGTATTACAGCTGTGCTGTAATGTATAATAAACTAAACACGGTTTAGAAAAAGCTGTAAGTACTATTAATGAGCTCAAAAACAAAACAACTCCTGCAAAAACAAGGCTCTACACTAACTTTTAAAATGGTAGCACTGGTGCTAGCAACAATTTCAGTTAGTCGCACCAGCGCCTGAATTGGTCGCACCCATATTTTATCATTTTCATTTTTAAGTTAAGAGCTTTGCAGTAACTTTCAACCTACATAGAGTAATATTATTAATTACCAAAATAAATAAAAAAAAGCTCAATTATTTGATGAAAAGTTAACGTACTATTTTGAAAATCATACTTGGCCCATCAGTAGCAGAACAAATCAGCGCCGGGCGTATACAGAGCCGGCATACACATGGACTTGATTTTATGTAGCACTTTATCACCACACTGAAGCAGTCTCAAAGCGCTTTACATATCAGCTCATTCACCCAATCACTCTCACATTCACACACCAGTGGGACAGGACTGCCACGCAAGGCGCTAGTCGACCACTGGGAGCAACTTAGGGTTCAGTGTCTTGCCCAAGGACACTTCGACACATAGTCAGGTACTGGAATCGAACCCCCAACCTCTCGATCAGAAGACGACCCACTACCACCTGAGCCACAGTTGCCCGTAACAGCGGGGCGTACAAGCTTCGGCACCACGGAGAGCGACTATGTCATTTTGAAGTCCATCAAACGAACATGAAGTATAACAAAACAGGAGAACAACAAAAACATTAGGCGCCGTGATCAGTAATAATAAAACACAAATTCAAAGCATCTCAGCACCACAGATAGCGACCGCATCATTTTGACACCCACTGTAACCATTTCAACTCAGAGCCTGTATCAGTAGCTATAAAGTGCACCATCTCCTCAGCAGTCCTCTGGTTGTTTTACACCAAGCCTGAGCACGCATGCACCTAATTTAGTATGCATACGTCACATGAAATGTTTCTATATTACCCCTGTATAAATCTGCATGATGGGTGATGTTAAACAGACTGTGCCTATACTCTGGGCGCCTCTGGGCACAAGTCATGGAGGGCCCGCCTTCTCCAGCTCCCCTGAGCCGAGGTAGCGGCCCGGCTCCCTTAAGTCCTACCTCCTATCCGGGCCCCTCCAGGGCCAGGGCCCGAGGCGTGCCGCCCTCCCAGCCCCCCTGAAGCCCCGCCCCTGTGGCCCATGTTTTAATGCTTAGTACTGATTTTCAGAATCTCTTTACACTCACCTTAACTCTATCGTGTGTCTAATAAATGTCTTTAATCCATTTATTAGGGTTTCCTGACATTTGGTTTCGAAAAAAAGAAAATTGTATTGATAAAGAAAAATGTTAATAAAATGACAAGGAAAGGTATATTGATCAATAGAAATCAAATCAATATAATGCATTTATAATATTTTCCTTACATTTTGGCTTATGATGTAATTCAATGTTATTATTGGCTGGTGACAGAGCTGACAAAGATTTTCTCCAACCAATACACAAACAAATCTCCATTTCTAAAACAAATAAAAAATTTAACAAAAATAAAAAATAACTGTAAAAAGAATACATATCCCTTCTATTATATTTGTGTTTTATTCATACAAATGATAAAGAAAAAAATCTAAATGTATTGATCAAAGTCAGTTTGGGAGTCCTCCAACACCGGTGCTGGATCACTACCAGACTGTGCACACGCCAAAACCATGGTCCACGCTTAAAAAAAAAAAAAAAAACCAGTAGTAAGCGTCTATCCGGCATTTGAAAACCAGTAAAACCTTTTAAATGACTCCCCTGAACTGTGTGCTGTAGTGAGTACAATAGAGTGAGTGTTTCCATGCTCTCGATCAAGCTGCTACAGCAGGACAAAACCCGAACTGCACATGAAGTCTCGATAATGGACAGCAGAGAAAATTTCAGGTTCTGCTGATGTTTAAAGTTTCTAATCACAGCTGCACAGCAGAGACGTACACACACACACACATTCCTGCATCCACCAACCTCCTAAAACAGACAGAAATGCTCAGTATTAAACAGAAGGTGCCTCCCCACTCGACTCAGACCCTCTGTTCAGTCCACAGAAAACAGTGTCTGAGGGGTGTGGTGCCCATGTGCTGCATGTAGGGCTCGGCGATATGCTTGAAAAATGTATCACGATGTAAGTGTTTCATATTATATTCATTATTTAATCAATTGTTTTAACCTATTCAAAATAAGGACCAAAAGAAAAAAGGCCAAATTTCAATACTTTTATTTTAAATGTAATTTTTAACATTTAAAGAGGTCAACAAAACTATGGGGGAAAAAAACTAACATCTCTGACATGAAATGAAAAGCAGCGTGTGTATTAAGAAAATATTATGGGGCAATTTTGGCATTTATTTCCTCATTTATAAAGAAATTATTTTCTAAAAAACAAAAACAAATGAAAAGCAAAAATAACTCCAACAGTGTTTTTTACTGTTTAATATAAACCACTGCTGCTGTATTTTGTTTAATTTATGTCTGATAATGAGTTACATGAAGTTATAGTTGCTAAATATCACTCAGATCCTCTAATTAAACTAGATCAAGTTTGATGATTTAATCATTAACTACTGAGAGCAGTACAAACAGGATATTTAGGTGTAATAATCACAATAGTTACATTACTGTCTAATGAGGCCAGTTTTGTCTTGTGACCACGTGAAATATAATTTTAAATATTGTATTTCACAAGTTGGGACGAATGAATAGTGATGTTAGATATAAAGTAATGAACACAATGTGTGACATGTTAGCTTTTATCCTTCCATACAGGTGTTAAATCTCACCATAAGTAAATTGGTGGCCCTTTGTGTTTTGACAGTAAGCTGTGTATTTTTTTCTCAGTCTCTTCCTTTTATGAAGTGGTTAGCATTAGCTCTTAGCCCAGTCCTATGTGTCGGTGTGTTAGCTTAGCTTAGTCCAGTTTCCAGTTCATAACTGTTGCTAGTAAAGCTCTGTCAACGTGTTTGCGGGAACTTTGGGTGGATCTGGTGGAGGAACTTGGACTGGTTCTCTTTGTTGGGTGAGCATCTGGTCTGGTATCCGGTCCATGAGATATCGCTGTGCACACACATACTGACAACAAATGTTGTGTTCAGGTCCTGCTTGTAAATAGCCAACTCTTCCACTCCCTCACAGTCACAAGGCTGCGTTTAGGTCCCGAAAAATGGTACAGGTCATTTAGGCTAGAGAGGGACCGGAGAGGGTCCCATTCCTCTCTCAAACACTCCCTCTATGTCTGCTTCTTCCCTTGTGTGTTTGCTCCTGTAATCCTTCTGGCTTTTGTCTTGCAGGTCCGTGGGATCCTTAGTGTGGAGTTACAGAGTCTCAACAACTCTGTCTCCACCCTTTCCTCTGCACACACCCAACACAGCATAACGTGGATGGCTGTTTATCATAGGAATGGGATCCACACAAGGTTCCTGCTGCTTAACAGAAGGTTTTCCTTGCGGCCATGATGAATTCATGTTGGGTGTGGGATACATATGTATGTGTATATACGTATATATGCATATGTGTGTATCCATGACTGCTCTACTGTAAAGTGTTTTGAGATACCATTGGTTATGATTTGGCGCTATACAAATAAAAGATTGATTGATTGATTGACAGTTTGAATTTCCGTGAATCTGTGTCAGGTAGTACCGAAGGAAAAAACCCTGAATTCATATGATTGGATCGGTGATGGTTTTTTTTAAACTCAGTGATCGGCTCAAAAACCTGATCATGTAAACCCTAGTCTTCAAATCAATAGATAGTGCAGGTGGAGGAGACTGATTAAGCCTGTGAAAGAGGACGACTTTCAACCACATTGTCGAAAACAGTGCCTGTGTTAGAGGGAACGTTCTAATATATATGCACTCGTACCAATCCTACCAGATGAAATTCTTACTCACACACGCTGAAAAAGGTCGCACATGGGACCATTTTGGTCATTGTCTTGAGCCCTGAAAAACCTGATGAATGTGGCAAACCTTACAACATGTTTGTACATTCCAAATAGTTGCTCTGTCACATCTGAACCTGTGTGAGACTCAGATGCTTTTATACGTGTGACAAAATCTGTCGAATATTTCGCTAACATAATGTAACGTCACTTTTAAATATAACGTGACAAAAGAGCATTAATAATAACATGTAGAGACAACTCGTCTAGCTTGGCTCACTGATGTCTTTACCTGGGCTCTGGTATAATTCAGGACAGATATTAACTGATGGAAGCTCAAAAACGTGGTTCCAGAATCGTCAACAGGAAAGTCCCCCTGTTCTGGTCATAAAATGGAAAAAAAAAGCTTTTAAAATCCTTAAGTGTGTTTTTAATCACTTGACTTTCCCTTGATTTGCACCTCCCTCCATCTTAGCATCGTTCTCCCACAATCCATGGAATGTTGCTAACTGAATGTAATGTTGATTTTGACAACTTTATTGTCCAAAAAAATCAAAAAGCAACATTAAGACGCGATAATCAATTATGTTACATCACTGTATTGATGCAGAGTCACCCACATCTGATTCATAATGCATTTTTTAAAAGCTTAATTTGAACACTCCTCGCACTTATAACCCATTATTAAATATCCAGTATATATGTAAACAATTAAAAATATAATCTGCCTCACAGTAAGAAGGTCCTGGGTTCAAGCCCTGGAGTAGACACTTGAGTCCTTTCTGTGTGGAGTTTGCATGTTCTCCCACGTTTGCATGTGGAGTTGCATGTTCTCTAAATTGCCAGTATGAATCAATGGGAGTGTGAGTGGTTGTCTGAGTGTGTGTTACCCAGCGATGAACTGGCGCCCTGTCCAGGGTGTACCCCTACCTAATGCCCAATGAGAGCTAAGGATAGGCCCCAACAAACCCTGAAAAATGTAGCAAGCGGGTCAGAAAATGGATGGATTAATAAACATACAGTACATCCTGGAGCCTGACCGATTCTGGATTTTTGGGGCAGATGCTGATACTGAAGGAGCTTAAAAAACCAATAACCAAGAAATCGGCTGATATATGAAATAGGAACATTGATATACACTAACATAACATATACTGTAGATGAACACGAATTCTTATCCACAATATGATTCAGAGTAAAAGAAGCACAACACTACTATGTTTAAATGAAGGAACTATAATTAGTAACACAGTCAAGTTGTCAACATAAAAAGTGTAAAGTTAACACACCGATTATTTAAGAACAGGCAAACTGTAAACAATGAACTGGTGCACTGCATTGCTCCCAGTGTCTGTCATGTTTGAAAATGTTACTTTACATTGTGAATATTGCACTGAAGCTTTATTTGAAGAAAATCGAGAATCGAAGTTAAATAGCAATATCTGCCAGGAAAATCCAAATGAGATCTTTTCCTAAAATCATTCAGCTCATGACCACACAAAATGTTTCCTTATCCTTATTAAAAACAGTTCAATGTTAGCACAAAATATTCTTCATTCTCTTGAGAAATACTGTGTGCGTTTAATAAGCATCTGAAAACATCCTTTGCACACACGTTATTAGTTAACACTACTGAGACGTGCACAGGGTGACACAGATGACCAGAGCACAATAACTCCACAGTTAAGAATCAAAGGGAGCAAATCATCCTGAAAAGAAACTACTGACAGCTAAAATTAATGTGTGCCATTTCCAAGCAATCACTCAGAGTAAAGTACGGTCAGAATAACTATGAAGCTCTCAATAACAACAATTTCAGGCCCTACATTTATCATCAGGTAAATGTAGCGGCATCCATCTCCCTCTTTACTTACCAGGAAGGAAAGCCACGTAATCATTAACAGATAACACTGTGTTAGATTTAAAAACGCATACATGAATACACTCGCTTTTAATGTCCTTCCTACCTTACCAAGCATGCACACACACGTCCTCACATCATCATCTCCTCAATTAGCTGAGTTATCTTCTCCATAGTAATATATTCTCTGCCCTGACATCATTACAATATTGTTCCCAAACAATAATGACAGGCTAACGTTAGCTTGTGAAGTTGCGCTGCCTTTGTTAACAGTGATCAGCCTGCCTGCTTTGAAACACATGTGGAAAGAGACATTGACCATTTATTTATTTATTTTGACCATTTAAAAATGTTCTTGCTATGGATGTTTTTTTTCTTCCATATATTGCATTCTACGTACATATATCGCACTTCATTTATTCAAATCACATGCTGCTAATAGTTTCATTATGTCACTTAAAGCTGATATCCGGAGTTTCTGAGAAATCTATGTTTATGTATCTTTTGAAATGCGAAAAAATACCAAACTAGTGTTTTATTATGGTCTACTGTCGGTGGTCATTCATATACATTAATGTATATAAGTCCATACAAATGCAAGAACAAACAAAGTGAATGTGCGTGCACCATCACAACAGCAAACAGGTATCACTGAGCAGCATAGCGTCATGGAGGAGCGCTCCAAAACTCCCGTTACCCATTCCACGATTGCCAACGTATAAAGCTTCTACTAAAAAAGAAAAGAAAAGTCTGGGTACAAAGCTTGTGGATAAAAATCTTCATGATCGCAACAGAATTTATCTCGGAGCTGCTTTTCAAAGGGGGAGGGACTTGCTGCTTTCAAAAGGATTCCAAACGGACCAGGATTTGGCGACATTTCTCATGGACAGGTAATAAACATGTTTTAGTCAAAAGTTATGGCACTCTAACAATAAATGTGTAGTTGTTGTAGTTTTGTGACTTTGTTATGGTTTGCAATGCGCAGGCACAAATGTAGAGGCGTAGCTTCTGATAGATTGGCACAGGCAGGGGAGGAAGTAGAGATGTTGAGGGCGGGACATCAAGGCGTTCTCTCAGAAACTCTGGATAGCAGCTTTAAGAACAAACAAAAACACCCAACTTTAGTGTTTTGCCGTTGATATGTGTACACGGTTAACCGTTTACACACCAAGAACAAGAACTAAAGATGACCGTTAGCTAACTGAACCTCTAGCATTTTATGTGATTGTGATCTTTTGATGAAGCTTGCAATTAAAAATCACTACAAGCACCTTTTATATCCCTTACACCTGCACATCCCACAAACAGAGATACAAAAGCTTTTTCTTGTGGTTTACACACTCATAGTTTTGAAATTAAACTTTCCCCTTAAATTTTAATCACCGGTGATTGGCTTTTCAATATCACCTGGTGATAAGGGATTTTTTTGGCTTTGCACATAAGGTTTGCAGAATGTAGGTCAACAAGTTCTTTGAATTTTAGCAGTTTTACAAAGTCAAGGGAGCACAAGATTCCAAGAGTAACTAAACCCCCTGGTTTTGGCTGACCTGCCACTCGGGGAAATTCCAAAAAATTGTTCGATAATGGGCGGGGCTCTTGGAGCAGTTGAGACACGCCTAGTCTCCACTTTCAAATTTCCAAAGAACAACATATGATATGCTTAACTACGTACTTAATACTCAATATACACCTCTATTCACAATTATATCAGTCCAATACTCACCACAGATTGTAGAGTCCACAGGTGCTAGTTCTTATTGGAGGGGCGGGGTCAACAGTGACACACAATGATCCAATGACGTCACAGAATCTTGTTCTCAGCCAATAGCAAAATGCAATTGTAAAGCCGGGTTTAAACCAATTGAGGGCAGTCACTCTTACATTCTACAACAAAATACACAAAATTGAAATACTTTGACTAAAATGCTGAGAGTCATACCAGGAACAATCAACGGCACTACTTAATACCTAAATATATATATATGTTTTCAACATAAAAAAAAGTGCTTTTGGGGTTTAGCTAGTCTTTAAGGAATCAGATGATTTATCTGTCCTCTGTTTAAAACCAATAGGAAATGGGAACATTTCCACCATCTTACGTCATTCAATTAAATTACTCAAGTCTACTAAGGTTCTAGAGAAAAAGAAATGAATTCATACAATGGGCCTGGACCACGTATCGAGTTTGGCGATATATCAAGTTGTTTTTTCTTTTTGGCGATAGAGAATTGACATTATCACCTCAAACAATATAATTTTATTTTAAAGATTTATTCTTTTTTTTTTTTGCATTTCACTTTGTTTGTTTGCTGCTCTGCTTCGTTTCTCACCGTCTGACCCGCTCACGAAAAAAAAACACAAAACTCACTTCCTGAAACGGAAACAGCGATATGACATGGACTAAACCCTTAATTACATATTTTGGGACAATAAAAATATGACACATTTACACAATATATTTCCCCATTAAATGGCTAACTAAATGTCAAGCAACTGTAGCACAAGAACGGATATGTCAAATTTCACGCAAAATCTCGCGCATGGTATCCTTGAGTGATTTCAGCAAGACATTCCCATCCATATAAATGCATTAACCCCTATTAATTGCACAATTTGGGGATCTAATCTATCTAATCTAATAAGGGAAATCTGATGAAATGCTAATTAAATGGAATTGGATAAACTATTAAAAAAAAAAAAAAAAGGCACATTTTTAATTGTAAAATCAAAGGGTCTATTAAAACTACAGACTGCATCTTAAATCCTTGTATTTATAGCACAAAAACCTTTCCTACTTGTGAAAACAGTGAAAGCATAGCTCGCTCACACGTAAAAACATTCCTCCTATTTCATACTTCAAGAGTGCCCTTCTCAGCACCACTATAAAAAAGATGACTTTAGAGGATTTTCTATGAAATGGCTATACACAGTCCTCGTTTCAATCTCTCTAATCCCTCACTTCAATTTTTGACACAAGCAAACGCGTACAGCACTTTTCTCCTAACCTGACACACTGCTGCTCTGAACCTTATTAGCATACTATTAATAATACAAATGCAGTGAAGCACATGACCAACACCCCACATGTCGAGTGTGTAACTGTGCGTGCACACCTTTTTTTCCCCCTGCACACCTCCTGTGTGTGCGCATGCCTGTGCACGTGCATGTGTGTGTGTAAAACACAATAATTCTCCAGCTGTGATTCCTGGCTTCCTGTTTAATTATTCAGACCTGGACCTGGATTCTGTACACACACACACTCACACTCCCTTTAACCTCCCTTAAAGGGATCCTCCACTGTTTTTTTTTTTTTACAAATGTGGCTTAAAACCTTTGAAATGTCCTTATTAGAAAATCTATACTTCACAAAGCACATATTTTAGCACCATGGACTTCTATCCTCAGGGTTTGTTCATCTTAAACAATTAATTTACTCGCTAACTTCAGCCACCAGAGCATGTCAGCGCACTGGTTAAGGGAGATGGGGGGTAGTGGTACATTCAAATAGTCCCTCCTATCTCCTTTCCTATCCACTTTTCTTTAACTTCCGGAAGTGTTTAAGTGGCGGTAGGGCCGGGACAACGCGTCGACGTAATCTATAACAGCGACGCAAAAAATATGTCAACGCGAAACATGCACACTGATGCATCCTTTACCAAAGGAGACCAAATAATGCTGAGTGCCCCACAATTACTTATGGTGACAACATTTAAAGGGACCGAGCGCTCCCAGAAACTCACGGTGAATGAAAAAAGAGAACTCTTTCGTTCAATAACAAGGGATTAGAGACATTTTTAGCCACATTAAGTTTTAATCAACATATTTCATTCACCAATCAATGCTTTGTATGTATGTATACAACGTTATGTAGGCCTATGTAGACATTCTCAATGTAACGTTCTTTTAGTTTCACTTTTGTTCCTCTTAGCCTGGTAGCCTCTTTTCCTTCTCCTGATTTACATTCAAACTTGTGATGTCTGAGATTATATCAGCATTTAGAGGCACAGGGGAAAGTGTTACAAATGCACTTTTAGTAGTCCATTTTTGGAAATTTGTAGTTTTTTTTTTACCGCGGCAGACGTCACTAACCTTCACCGCTGTCGAATTATTACATCTCCTTGTGGAAGTGCGTCTGATTGTCAAAACAACGTGATTGCCTTTCCCTAACTCCTTTATGAAGTCTCCTAACACCTTTACTTAACCCCATGACGTCATCCACGGGGTTAAGGAGAAGTGGATTGGAAAGGAGATAGGAGGGACTATTCGGATGCACCCTTTAGGAGAGCTCTTCTTCTCTGTTTCATTGTGTACTAGCAAACCGCAGAGTTGGAACTGTTGCCCCCTGCGGTCATAGATTATTTTTCGGGTCACAACTGTAATTATCCTCTTTCTCTAAACAGAAGAGGGTTACATTGACATCTTCAACATTTCCTAATTATTTAGAGCAGGGGTTCTCAACTGGTCTCACCCTGGGACCCACATTTTGCCACGGTCAGTATAACGTGACCCACTTTTTTTTTTTCCAAATTCAACCAAAGCTGTTGAAAACACACATATACTCTTTTTTTCAAACATAAATCTATATATTTTCCTGTGCAACATGCGTTCTGTCAAAAGAACAGTTTCTTTCAAAATCAAAGACAAGCCAACATGAGAGACAGTAAGTATTAGTGGATTTTTTTTGACCAGCTGTCCGCGACCCACCCAGTACAGGCCCGCGACCCACCAGTTGAGAAATCCTGATTTAGAGCAACTGAAAGCGGCACAAATTTGCATCTTGACTGAAAAAGCTGCTGAATGATCTAAAAAGCAGGCTGAATGCTTCACTCAACTAAAAAACAATGGGATGTTTACAGGCAAATGGGGCTGTGTGATGTCATCAATCCCATGATTTCAAGATGGTGGAATACAGACTCTAAAACTCTAAAGTAGTCCCATTTTTAAAAGTTAATGAAACCAATATGGTGCAAAATAATGCCTTTTGTTAGACTAATACGTACATTTTCAAGGTTTTAGGTCACATTTGATAAAAAACAGTGGAGGATCCCTTTAAGGACTTCCTGATTCCATATCTCCTTGTATCCACGTCTCAAGATTCCACTTTTCCACCCTCATCATGTCCCTCTAACATGTCTCCCACCTCCCCTTCTCCACTTTTTGTCAGTGTGCAGTGGACTGAGCGCTCGGAGCTGATCTGTTCTGGCATTTGAGGAGAAGCGTTTTTCTTTTTCATGGCACTGCTGGAGTGTTGAGGAACACACATGAAGCATGGAGGAGAGGAGGCAGAAGGGACGAGCGAGAGCAGATAATGAGACGAATAAAGTGGAGGAGGAAAAATAGATAAGTACCATGAGAAGACGAGGCAAGAGGAGACCCAAAATGAGGAGGAAACAGAAGTGAGGATAGTGGGGAAATGGAGACCAAGGGAGCAGAGAAAAGATGCATTACTCAGAGAGAGAAGATGTGAGAGTGAGAGGAGAGTAGACAGGAGGAGAGGACTATGGCACAGGCTACATGGAGAGGCTTCATGGTGGTGAAATTAGAGAGGAGGAGAGCACTTTCAAAGCTGTAATTGAAATCTAATTATCACCTCAGGTCCCAGCTGACTACATGTTATACACACGCACGCACGCACGCACATCTGAGTGCCATGCGTGAAAGCAAACCCGTCTGCACGTGTGCCCTTACAAACCATCACATTATTACCACCACCAACATCTGGCGTCTTCACACACCAATAATCCCCCTGTCCCGAGAGCAGTGTAGGACCTTTGGTGTTGTAGACTTCCACATCCCTCCCACACAACACGCACGCGCGGCTCAGCATCATCTTTTCGGACGTGCGCACACGCACGCACACACACACACACAAACATGCACATTTCAGAGCACTGACACATAGAAACTGCAGCTGTGATATAACTGGTGACAAGCATCTCCTCTATTCTAAATACATCCTGATGACTCTGTGCACACTAGTGCAACGTCATCACTATAACTCACACAGCGTCATAGCGCACACGCACGCACACACACACACACACACACACACACACACACACACACACACACACACACACACTACAGTGCACCATTTAGTCAAAATGGCATCACATTAGGTTTAGCCTGCACTGACCCACTAGTGACAGGCGTGCGTGCGCGCGCTTAAGGGTACGTGCGTGTATGTGTGCGTGTGATGCACTGCTCAGATACTGACTGGCTTTCCCTGGCCGTGGTCGCTGCAGAATCCGCTGGACAGTCAGCAGATCCTCGGTCTTCACGGCCTGGAGCAGGTCCTGGTCCTTCCCCATGTCCCCTGCGTCCCGCCTCAGTCCACTCGGTCCCGCTCTCTTCCTCTGAGCGCCCCTCTGTCCTCCGTTAATCCGCTGCTACATCCTGCCACCGCTCCCGGCCTCCCGCTGGAGCTTGAGGCGCGGAGGTGATGGATGCTATACCCGGGATGGATGGTGGGATGCTCTGCGTCGGTGGGGAGTCGAGCGTCGCCTCCCTCCAGCTTCACGTGGTACTACCGACTCACAACCGACCGTCCGTCCGGACCTCACAGGATTCCTCCGCTGTCGCGTCACGGTTTCACCGGTCCGTGTGTGCGTCCGGTGCGTGGAGCTCGAGCGCCCTCCTGCACCGTGGGTCGGTCGAGCTCGCGATGCTGAAGTCTCACGTGCACTCAATCCGCAGAGCGACACGCGCGTGACGTTGAAAGTGTGACCGCTGTTAGTGCTGGACCAGTCTACACACACACACACACACACACACACACACACTCTGGCGGGTCATACAGCTGTTGGGGTCAAATGAGACTCGTGCGCGCGCCCCTCCAGCTGTGCTTACACCCCACGGGGCTTCACGCGACGCCAATGACCAAAGGTCAAATGTAGTCGTCTGACGTCATAACGTAGGGTCGCAGTCGCGTGCATTTGGGTACAGAATGATCTGAATGATGGGAGGCAGCCAGCTGTTGCAGTGGGACGACTGAAGTAAAAATTACAAATTCAATCACAACAAAAACAACCCTGTTCCTTCGTCCTTTATGCTTTTTTTTTTTAGTTCTAAATACAAAACTAGCTCACACCTCATATTCTATTAAACCACAGAATTCTCATTAAATCTGAACTATCTTGGGCCATCATAAGGACAAACGTGTCCACCTCCAATAATGTGACTTAAAAATCTCAGACTACTCATATCTGAACACACTTTCAAATCTAATAATTTATCTCGTTTTTTAAAGAATAAACAATCTAGAAAAATAAATTTAAATATTTTTTTTAATCCCCAATTTAACTTTTCAGTGTTTTTATGGTGTTGCGAAGGTATGGTCTCCGCTCTCTGACTGTTTTCTAGTGTCAAACTTTGTCATGAGCCATGTAATGACCAAATAAAGAGCCTACATTTTCCAGAATAAATTTTAAAAAGATTCATAGCACCAAATTATTAGCACAATTTATTCACTTCAAATTGGCTAGCGTGTAGGGGTTTTTGCTCTATTAAGGATGGACTTTTGTTGTTTTTAGGTTATTATGAAGTCAAAGCTATAGGTGAAAATGTCAATATCTTCATGTGCTGTAAATGAAAAAATAATAATAATTAAACACTCTAGAATCAAATAAATATTAGATTTCAATGAATAGAAGTTACTGTAATTCAAAATATGCTATTTAAAGAAATAAATGTAATGGATATATGGTAAATTATACGAGTATTAGGATAATAATGACAACATTTAGAAGATACTTGAGTTACATTTACAATTCAATACATTTACAATCTCTGTCATAATAAACAGTGGCAGAGACTGCAGCATCCTGATGGCAGGAAGTTGACATCTGAGCTGGAGGATGATGGAACTCCCTTACTGAGTAGATCCAGACCAGATGTTGATGTCCATTGGAGGTAGAACACAGATTCATCTGTTATTTACAAATTACTCACACAGCAAACAACCGTGGATTAATCACGTATCCATTCTTGACATAAACCATTCTATATGTGCACATTTCCCAAAGGATTAGTTAATCCAGAATTTGAGTTGGTTACACATGATAAAACAGGTACTGTATATAAATGAATGATTTGGTCCAATCAGTTGCTAACTTCTAAGTAGTGAAAAAAAATGTACAAAGTGAAATTTTATTGAGCTAATTTAAAAGTAGGTTAATCTCACTGTTGTAAGTCAGAAATGGGGTTTGGGGGTTCCACTGATGACAAGTGCAAGATCTGGTGTTTTATCATTATTTTACTGAGTTGGTTTTGTTTCATAAGATAGATTATGGGGTTGTCGTTTTTAGTTAGTCTTTATTTGTATTAATTTGCTTTTATTTTAGTCCCATTATGTTTTGTCAGTTGTTATGTGCCATAATTAGATACAGTATGATTCCTGACTACTCTTACTACAGAAGGAGTGTTTCGTGGTAGTTAAGTTGCTTTTATATATATATATATATATATATATATATATAGATGTTTAATCACTACCAGCCTGCCTTCTCTTTTCTCTGCAACTCGGGACAAACCACAACACATTATTTCATCAAGATTATCCATGTTGACCCTAGAATTACTAAAAGATCGGCCCGTGAAGAACTGAATCAACAATTTAATATAATTTTTTCATTTTGTCAATGTTTTCCGCCTTAGAAATATCAGTGGCTTCTGCTAAAGACTATTATTACCAGTATATCAATTGGTTGATATAGTCAACGCATCAACCCCACAGTTATTTGTCACAATGTAGGATAATTGATTATTATTGTCAAGACATACATCGTAGCACAGTGTAATTCTTGTCAGCATAGGTTTGATTTCCCAGTTGACTGGTTTTCCTGTCAGGTATTATTTTTGCTTTATTTTTTTATTTTTGTGTTGGTAGTCATTATTGGTGTTTATCCTGTCTGTGTTCAGTGGGTTTAAGCTCCTCACTGGGTTTCCACTCTCTATCCTGTCAGTATGTGGGACATTCTACCAGAAGTGTACACTATCTGTCCTTAAAATGTAACAGTGAATAAAACTTATATAATCCAAAATTGAGGAAAAAATAACCACATGGTTAGTTGATCTGTAAATTAATATGAAATTCACCAGGTTCTCTCAATAAAACACTTGTGAAAATTACAAAACTTGAAAAATAGTCTGTCCTCAGCAGCTAAATTGAAGCCTCATTTTCATTGTTTTGTTATTTTAAAAACTTTTGTTTAGAAAAAAAAAAACACAATTTAAATCAACATTATGTTGTTATCATTCTCATAAATTAATGGCAGTGGCTCTTCGTACGGTTGCCGAATCAATATATCGACATTCTGTTTGTATGCAGAGCCCCTATTTGGCCCGTTTAGGTCCCTTGACTAAGACTAAACTTTACCCTAATCTTAACCCTAAACATTGTTGCGATATTGGGTTATAACCACAACCTAACCCTAAGATGCTACGGATGTGTACTTTGGTAACCGTATTAATAGCACCGGGGTTTGTCCATACGGCAACCGTACAACTAGACACTTTCTTAATTAATTAAAAGCATTAAATCCAACATATATTTAACAAATAATTACTATTTTACAACTGTCCACATGTTTTTGGTCAGTCCTGACACTACCTAAAATGTGTGTAATATGCCTTTAAGAGTATGTCTCAGAGGAAGGAACATCATTTGACCAAGGGGATGCTGACACTGATTTATGGGTAAGTTCTGTCATTTAATTGTATAATTTTTAGCTGCTTTATTTTTTTTTCAGGAGGACGGGCTAAAGTGTCACGCTAAAATATCCCAGAAAAAATGTTATTAGTTTGAAAACCAAAACATGTCTTAAAAGATTACTAAAATCCTTAGCTAGTAAGCTAATAGTTTTGGTGCTAGCATAATAGAATGCTGAGTAATGACAGTTAAAATGGCCACCCGTCAGGCTCTGTCATGTCAGGCCCTATGACTGGGCCTTACAAGTCAGAGGCATTGTTCCTTTTTATTGCCTTCATTGCATAAAATATATATTTATGCTTAGTTAAACATTATACAAATTAAAAGACATTACACTGTACATTTTAAGCTTTTTATGCTCATAGCCAAGACATGCCTGAATCTGGACTGAATCATAACATAACCTAACCGCTAGAGCAGACATGGGCTCGTCTGTGAACGGTCGCATTTACAGACCTTAGAGTCACTGTTAGCTTACCAATAAACGGGAAGAGATTCGTCACTTTTATAATAAGTGTTGACTAGGTCACTGGGAGTGAGGCTCAAGGCCAAGGCAGGCTGACTTGATAATAGGGTATCATGTTTTTCTGCAGTCAGTGCCTTCTCCTCGCTCTTCTCTCTTCTCGGTTTCAAGTGTTGTGAAGCTGATTATGTCAGTTCCTGATCTGTGGTTCATGGCTCAACTAGTCTGGGACACTATGATGTTCTATCTCTCCATCTTGTTTTGTTCCCCCCGTCCACGAACCCCAACCAGTCGACGCAGATGGCTGCCACCTCTGAACCTGGTTCTGCTGGAGATTTCTTCCTGTTAAAAGGGAGTTGTTTCTTCCCATTGTCGCTAAATGCTTGTTCATGTGGATATTGTTGGGTTTTTTCTTTCTTATTATGAATTTTATATTTTGATAAGCGCATTGAGATAACTTTGTTGTAATTTGCTTTATACATATAAAGTTGGATTGAATAGAATTGAATGTTAGACAGCATCCCCCAAGTCCCTTCTACTATGAAGATACACCAGGTTATCACTACCTCTCCCTGGCAGATGTTGTACTGGGATGTGAGCTGCACGTGCACAGTAGACAAGATTCTACAGTTCACGTGCTGTAACACAAAGACCTTCAGCTTCAACACATCAAGCACACCAACGACAGAAGAGACTGCATGGAGTCCAGAAGTCATCAACAAATGGTGCATCATTAAATATGACGGAGACCTCTACACAGGCGTCATCACCACCATTGTTGAGGTTCAGGTACAAGTGAGATGCATGCACCAATTAGGAGTGAACCGATTCTTCTGGCCCACCAAAGAGGACAATATCTGGTACATATCTGAGGATGTCATTCGTTTCATTCCACCTCCTCAACCTGTAACCAACCGTCACCATGAAATCTAAAAAGACATCTGGGCTAGGTTTATGGAAAATTTCTCAATAAGACACAGTTATTTATATCAAAGAAATCCATGAGGAAACCTTTCTGACACATACAAAATGGTCTGTGACAGGGCCTGACATTTTAGGGATGAAATGAGTTAAATAATGTGTTTTTTTTCAAGCATAAAAACATTCAGAGATTGCACAATGTGTGTTTATCATAGTCCTCAAAATGACCTAATGTTCAGATGCAAGAAAAAGAATCTTTTTCTCACAAGATTTTTTTGAAGTACAAATGCACGTTTCTGGTAGAATGTCCCATGTATTGTATACTAACAAATATATGGCTAGGTCAAAATGCAAACAACATGGTTAAATTGGTATAAAGGCTAAAACTACATTTATTTTCAAATTTACCACTGATGAAATTAGGTTGTACGTGTTCAAAAAGGGCTTATGTTGCTTTTCTGTGTGGCACGTTCTATTCTTGCATTTTGGTACCGGATACTATTCCGGTGTTCAGAGGTTAGCATGTCTTCAGTCCTTACGACCTCTTGGTTTGAAAATACATCACGATGATGTGATGGATGCATCTTCAATGATGTCGCCAGGACTACTGGGTATTTAGGGTCTTTTTTTAATGATAAATGCGTGATTGATTGCCTTTATTGTCATATATGTACAAGTACATACACAAAATGTGTTCTCGGCTTTTAATCCATCCAATGTGAACATTTTTAAATCAAAGTTATAGGCACTCTTTTTCTCTACTGCATATGATTGAGAGAGATATTTTTGGTCATGTTGTTGATGTAATGTGTTTGTTGATGATTTTACTGATGATTTTAAATGTTTTTTTTTTTTGCTGACTTTAATGTTCTTATAGATTTTAAGCTGTTGAATGTTTTCTGTTGCACTTTTTGATCATGTAAAGTACACTGAGTTGCCTTGTGTATGAAATGTGCTTTACAAATACATTTGCATTGCCCTGAAGTGCATTCGGGGGAGCAGTGCTCAACGTCCCATAGTGATGACCCACAGTGGATTTGAACCTGTGACCAGCTTCCTTAACCATTAGACCACTGCTGCGTGACTGAAGCACCCTTTTTTTCTCTTTCATCCATGCCATAGAAGTTAGGCTATACTTAGAAACAATGACATAGACAAAATGGGTGACCAAAGGCTGCTGTCTGTTGAATTTGTCTCTGTTACATCTGTGCTAATACTTTCCCCTTACATAGAGGAAATGTGCTCCATTTATTACAGAATGATCGTTTCCTAATGCGGTTAAATGGCACTGCACCAAAAGTCCATCGTCATTAAATGTGACTTTACAGCTGCGTGTTTAAGGCTAATGTGGCAGAGACTATTCAAGGGATGAAACATGTGAAACTGACCTTCATTTAGACTAAAAAACAGCAAGTGGAACAGACAATGACATGTTTGATTCAAATATCTTAAAATAAGTCTATCTGCTTTACATACTTAGACAAGATTGTTGAACTATAAGGGCAGACATCTTTTCAGTGAAGAATCAGCTTTGTACGGCATTAGATTGATCCACTAAAAGAGGACACATGACAGATGACAGCTGTGTCCCTATGCTAGTGCAGGATTAGTGCCCTTGTGCGAGTTTGTATTAACAATTGTTCTATTTCAAACATGTCAACCCACAATAAACACAGTTTGGTGCTAAAATCAATCACAAGTTTAATCTTTCAGGGTTTACCTCTATTTCTTACAGGGTACGAGAAGGAAGAAAATGAACAGTTTGTTACAATCTAATGAAATGTCCAAGAAGGGAATCGCTCACCTGGAGTTTTACAAACTATTCAACAACATGAATATAGAAAGTTTGAACAGATAAAAACCTCAAAGGCAGATATTCAAGCTAAACAATCAATGGGACACATTTTGTGTCAAACTAACCCAGATACATAGACACACAAACATTTATGTTAGTGGCCTCTTTATGCTCTGCATATTTGAAACAGATCATAATTTAGCTAAATATTAATTCACAAATCTTAGACTTAGAAATTCCAAATTGGAATTTGATCCATTCATGTTTTATAGATTCACACACATATTTGAGCCTTTAGACTCTTTGTTTAACAGTCCATTTTTAAAATAATTCATTTTGAACATTTTAATTCCAATATAAACAAAGCCACTGAAAGCATCACACATGGACATGTTTCTAGTGCCACAAAACTGACAGTATACATATGTACACAACCAGTCAAAAGTTTGGACACAACTTCCCACCATCCAAACTTTGACTGTATTTCAAGCATTGTTGAGTTGTGACTTTTACATTAGGTGTACATAACTGTGAAAAACCTACATTCAAAACCCTGCTTTTTGCAGATGGTGAGGCAGAACTATAACTCCACAGGACAGACACACGGGTACACATACAAATAGTTCCTAAAGAAACAAGGAAAGAAAATTGTCTCTCATTAAACGTATTGAAGTCATTCCTGAATGAACGAGGCAGGAAGTTTAATTGTAAAGTTAAGCTCGGGTTTCTTTTCCCTCCTCAAGTTTTTTATTCATACTTTGAATTGTGTGTTTACTTCATGAGCAACACATAGATAATCAATCTTGTGTTTTTCCTGTTTCTTTTTTCCTGAGATTACCTGTAAATATATTTTTTTCTGCGGGATAATTAAATCACAATACTGAAACCATAGTGCAAACAGCATCAACTTTAGTACTTGCAAAAAAATAAAATCAATAATATGAAGTTTTTTGTGATAAGAAAATTAAATAAAAGAAGTCTTTTCATTTTTGTAAACAGCTGACGTGTCTGTATTGTCAGTATGTTGTAGAATCTTTACCAGTAAAATACGTCTCACACCTTAAACTGCAAATAACTACAGCTATTGGGTTCTTGGTTATCCTGCTACTGATAGAAAATAATATTAATATTTGAAAATATGCAATCTGAGACTGTGTGCAAAAATAATCTTTCAACTGCATGCAGGTGTAAAACCCTCAAGACAAAAATGCCAGATATCTATAAATACAAATATACATTCTTTAGGTTTGACATTAAAAACATACAGTATATATCAACCTTCGTAATGCAACAGGCACCTCGCCCACAGTCTGATCATATACTGTAAGGATACGCTTGAACATAAGCTCTAACTGGTGTGCTGAGTCCAGGTAAGGTGTTTAAGCTCTCTGCTCCATGTGTGCGGATGAAAGCCCGCCTGCATATCTGCTTGAGCCACTCTGGGCGAAGCTTGCGATAAGGCAAAGTCAGCTTACAGGGCGGGCTGGTGTAATGATCAAGCAGAGTGAAGAGGGAATCAAATGTTCTGTTGCTCCCATACAGACTGAACAGCAGGTTGTTGAGCAGGACGCGGACGCTGGTTGGGCCGTCATTACTTTGGTAACTCAGAGTGAAGAAAACATCTGGCTGCCCGCTGTCTCTGAAATCAACACAGCAGCACAAAGTCCCAGTCGTTATTTCACGGTGTGGTTTCCATGTGTTTAGTAAACACGAGACAGAAAAACCCTCTTAGATCACAAATGACAGCGATGTATTCAGCAGAAGCTTTAAGAACTAGATCATAAGATAATATCTGTACATTAGAAAGAAAATATTTATTTGAAAAATAAAATGGTAAAAAAAAATGATTAAGGAACAAAAATCATCAGTTTTTCACATGATCTCTAAGTTGGTGAGTAATATTTAGCATTTCAACAGCACAGCATTGCAGAATGAAAAACGAGTCCAAACACATCCACCAGGGTTGGGGTCAATTATAATTGTAATTGCTTAATTGATTATAATTATGATGTAATTAATACTGTAATTGTCAAATAAATCTCACTGTTGTAGTCGTAATTGAGTACAGATAATCTACTTTATAAACGTAACTGGCATGAAAATTCTATAAAAACTGGAATTTACAATTTAATTAAATGCAAACCTGTGGAACCATGTTACAGTTTTATGGCTTACACATACACATATGTAGTTAACAATCGTTAAAATATGTTTGATATCAACTTTTCCCACTGTCAGTTCTCTTGAGGATCTTTTTACCATTAAGAAAAGTGGAAATCTAGGGATATACTGACACAAAAAAATGCTTAGACACCACACCAAAAATATTAATACCAATCTTTTCATGGATAACAAAGGCTAACAAGGTAACTAAGAGATGAAAAACAAATTAGATGATAGATAATATTTTTTAGTGTGTTTTACAGCTGATTTAAGACATGGGTCAAAACTGAGATGCTAACAGAAAGCAAACACAAGAGGAAGGTTATGTTTTATACAGTTATTTATTTCAGGCTCAGTAATTGTGATTAATAAAATTTGAACTATAGTAATTAAGAATGTAATTGTAATTGGGTGGAAAAAATGCTCATCACCATAATCATAATTGAGTTGTAATTGAACAAAGGTAATTGAAGACTTGATTGTAATTGAAAAATATCGTGACACAATGTCAAAAACAGGTGGCCACAAAATCAGTGAGCTCAGTGTTTCCTTTTTTGTGTGAAAACAGTCTTTAAGGAGCGAGAGAACATAAATACCGTGTGTCAAACGTATGATCTAAAGGGAAAATCTGTTCCGTGTGAACGTCGAAGGTGACAACAATAATATAAAAGTAATCATCAGCATTTATTTAAGTTGCTGGGGACTATGACTATTATTTTTGAAAACAGATAAAGACTTAGTGTAGGCCTCGTAGATCAATAAATCAAAAGTATTTCTTTCAAAACCCGGGATAATCTACTTACAAACAATTGTTGAAGGTTGCTCGCAAGATTGTTTTTGACTCCATCTTCATTTGTGACTTGGATTTCTGAAAAGTTTCCCGCATTGCATTGTGGGATTTGAAGTACCCGGCCTAGATTAATGCAAAGATGGCACCGAAATGGAAAAGTTTCTTTAAGAAATGTTTTTACTTCTTTTCTTTGCCAAAAAAGAAAGACAGCGATTCGCTTGACGTTGTTTTTGTTTGTTGTGTTCTCTGTGATATGAAGTCATTCCGCGTATATCGGCGGAAACTCACAATATTGACTTCCACCATTATTTTTTGGCACAACCAGAAATGTCACTTTGGCACTTAGACACTAGCATCAGCATTAGATAACAACTATGGGATGAAATACAGATACAGTTTTTGAAAAAATGTTTGGGATATACTCCAGCAGCTGTCATTCATGTCACACATTCATTTTTCTGATTTTTTATTTATTTTTTAACATTATTCTTATTATGTCTTATTATTATGAGTGAAACATACAACCATAGTAGACTATTAAAATAATTGACAAAAAAACAAACGTAATTCTGTGTCACAATCACAATGATGCAATACAATCATTTTGTAAGAATGAATAAATTAAATTACTTATTTAAACACTCTGATACACAGAGGAAATGTCATCTTCCATTGATTTCCCACATCCTTTTTCTAAAGCAAAGTAAAAGTATAATGAAGACCTCACTAAAAACGTCCTATACTACAGACTAGGGATGTAACGATTCACTCAACTCCCAATTCGATTCGATTCACGATACGATTCTCTCACGATTTATTTTACAAAATGAGACTGTAGTAAAATGATGACTGAAAAATATTCTGTTATTTTTTTTTGGAATAAAACTAGAAAATACTGTATTATTTTCCTTTTATTTTTAATTGTCAAAAGAATCCCTTGATAAACTATTCAAAACAATGCAAATTAACTAAAAATAAATCTTGAATGAAATAAAAAAAAAGGAATAATACAAATGAAGAAGAAGCTTATTCATTTAAATTCTGGTTCTATAGTAAACAATGCAAAACTGCATAATAGTTCTTTTTCTTTTTAAAAGTGCAACTGAAAATGTATTTTGTGCCTTAACAATTGGACTTTTTAAAAAAAAAAAAAAAAAAAAAGTCATTGCACTGATTTACGTCAGATATTTGTTTGGACCAGCAGAGGGCGCTGGTAACCCAGTGGTCGGTTGGCATGCAGCTAATCTAGCAGTGAAGAAGCGATGCTATGCTAGCAGACAGAGCTAAAAAAAAAACCATGACTTTTACACATATTCACGTAATATTACAAATATTATTTTGGTGCTAAAGGGGTAAGGAATCATTTATTAACATGTAACATTAACATGTAAAAGTAGAAGGCGGCCAGAAAGAAAATAGTAGCAGATGCCGCTCACCGGTACACTGCTGGACGAGAGAAGGGATAAATATATAGCGCCCTCTGCTGTTTAAAAAAGTACTGCGATTCAATTTTCAAAGTATCGATGTCAATCGTGATACCTATGAATCGATTTTTAACTGCCTTACGATTAATCGTTACATCTCTACTACAGACACACAGTGAATGCACCGTCAGCGTGTTACGTTTCCTATTACAGACCTACACGTGAGACTGCACGACAGACGGCACATTGACCTTTTTGATTACCTGATAAGAAACGTTCCCAGAGGTGTTGGTGTCAGAGTTAGATGCGCTTCCTCCATAGTCATTGGTCCCCAGTAATACCCGCTGTGTCGCAGCTGCAGGTACGTCTGTCTTACCAGTTTATACTCAGAGTAGCTGCTGAATGAACGAAGGTGAGAAGGTAAAGTGTCTGCCAGGGATCCAGGTAATGGCTACAAAGAAAATATTAAACCAGTGAGTGCTCGAATGTGTTTATTATACATTTTGTCGTAAAACAGTGGAGAGTTAAAAACAGACAGCGTTGCGTTTCTTTATTCTGACTTTCTAGCCAAATAAGTCAATTTAAAATGAATTCATCCCTCATAACATTTACCCAAAAACACACCTGTGAATTATTTCAGGGTTTGGATCAGGCTGTATGAAAGAGAGATCACAATCTACTAGTGATGTTATGAAATGTGCCGAGGCTACGAAGCATGTGTCGAGTAATGGAGGGGGCGTTTCCGCAAAGTGCGCATAGAGGCTCGCTTCATCTGGGGGAGGAGCCAAAAGGATGACGAGTGAAGCCTCACTGCCCGCCTGTACCATGTGAATGCTTTTGGGAAGAGGTTCAGAGTTTTTCGGGTGGTTTGACAGCATCATGGTCTGCCACTGTCCCGCTAATAAAAATCTGTTTACAAATGTATATATACTTTACTTTATTTTTTATTAATTATTATAATTTTATTTTTTACTTACAACCTCCTTGTTTTCTGCATGGGTGTGTATAATTATTATTATTAGTGTTGTTTTCATTTATTATTATTATTATTATTGTTTCTTTATATGCCGATCTTTGCCTTTCTAATTACCCCACGTGGATAAATAAAGTTTTTACCGATTGTGATTCTGATTAAGCCATCAGGCTCTGTTCATAATGTGAGTGTTTGATAGTGAGCTGCAGTTCGTTGAATAAAGTTTATATATTTGGGCTCTTTTGATCTGGATAGTGTTATGATAGTTCAGATATAGTTTATGAAGTTTACAGGGAGAATGTTTGAATATTTTTGAAAGTGAGGAGAGTGTACAGTAGATGCACGCATAAAACAAGAGATTAGTTTCAAATGTCTCATTGAATGTCTCATTCATCACTAAGGGTGGGAACCTCTGGGTACCTCACAATACAATACATGATGTAAAGCTCACGATAACGATGATCTCACGATATGACAATACTGCAATTATCGATATATTGGTCAGAAGTCAATCTACGATACTCTATGACATAACAAGAAAAAAAAAGATTCAGTGAAAAAATATAATTTTTCTATTCTAACCCTATCTCTGAAAGACAATAAATTGAAAAAGTGTCCTATGAACAGTGACACTATTTTAGTGCAACATTCCTGTAAATAAGTGTCAACATACCAATGTAAACAAATAAGTATCTCCAATAGTGATTTCTGTAAACAAAAAATAGGGTCTTTCTCACCAGTGACACCAGTATAGTGCAATATTCCAGTAAACAATATATTGGTTCCTTCAACAAACAGTGACAACATTTCTGTGAACACCTACCTGCACATTTTAGTGAAAAAGCAGAAAAGGTTTTGAAAGAATGAAAAAATCGATACTTAGCGCGAGCATATCGATAATCGATCGTAAGGAAAAAATATTGCGATATATCGCCGTATCGAGATATCGTCACACTCCTATTCAGCACTGTAATTTCTGAATGAAATCTCTGCATCACTGTCCAAGTTACACATGCATCTTCAGTGACGTCTTCCTCAAGCACTGGACGGAAAGGGATCAAATCAAGTGCGAACCACTTTTGGGAAAATGTATACACTCAGAAAATTTTTTTAAAATAATTTTATTTACTTGTGATTATTTATATAGAGAAATGTATTATTTATAAATTTGTAGTAATTCATAGTCATTCCCAAGAGCCACATTGTAGGATAGAGCAGCCTGTTATTATATATCTGGCCAGTAGATGGTTTTGTGTGAAGACGAATTGTCAAGAAATTAACATTTTCTCGAACCAATTGGCTAAAGTGTTATGATGCCTCATGAGGCTTCATCTCACCATCACTCCTGTGCATCACAGAATACAAATTTGAATTCTCCCCTCACACTTTGAATGATCCAAAAATGAGTCTGTGCTCTACATTTTGACCTTTAATAAGGTTTCTAGTCATTGTTTGTGGAAACCACCTATAAAGACTCTGCCTGCCTTTAAAGGTGCAGTCTGTAACTCTTATAAAAGTGACTTTTGTCATATTTGCTAAAGCTGTCAATAGTAGTTTGTGTGAAAAAAACAGACTCATTGAGTCCCCCCTGCTGCTCCTACTGCCTTTGGCAGATTGCCAGAATGCACCGCGACCGAGCAAAAAGAACCAATCAGAGCCAGGATTGTGTTTGATGGACTGTCTGATAGCTGTTGCTCACAGCCCCCGCCCCCTTCCACCATGGCCAAAACACAGCAATGCTCATAGCAAGGTAGTGCCTGGAGCGCCGTCTTTTTTACAGTGTATGGTCTGAAGGAGTAGAAGATGGAATCGGAAATTTTGATTTGTAATTGTTACAATGGAACTCTGTAGTGCATGTGTGGTTTGTTCGTGTGCCCACTGCCATCACAGCAGCCTCTGTGTGGGCTGCGGTGAGTGACTGTGTTGTTACACTGCTGATAGAATGGTATGTGCACATTGAGAGAGAGAAGCGCTGCAGTAATATGCTTTTAAAAGTGCATGTTATATTACTGTGATGTTGCTGTAGGGCTAACGTTAGCTTGTTAGCTCCTCTGAGGGAGGGACTTTGGAGGCAGGGCAAGAGAGCAGCAGAGAGGGAGGAGGAGCGTGGGATCTGAAAGTTACGGACTGCACCTTTAAGGACTGCACGCAAGATTGAGTAACAGAAAATTAGGAAGGTGTAAGTATCGGTATTCATTTTATTGTAAGATATTATTGTTGTTTTTTTAAAAATGTTTTTTATTGTTCTTATGTGTACTAGTATTTAATCAAAGTACTGACCTGGTCCCAGAGTTCAGGTTGTTCTTCCAAACTGAGTTTAGACCAGAGCAGGAATTTAAGCTTCTTCTTCTTCTTGATGTTCTTTTGTTCAACCTCCTCTGGACTTTCTGCCTGTTGCTGCTCTGAAGCTTCTTTGAGGTTTGTGCTTTGTTTTGGTTCTTCAGCTGCTTGTTTCTGACTCTGTACTGCGGTATTGGAAGGATCGTCTTTGACCATCCTAAATAGGAGAGTTCACTTGTTTCCCACCACTTTCTCCACTTCTCAAGGTTGAATTGTCCATTTCTGACTTCTCTCTGATCAGTCATTAGATGTGCTATATTCTTGGACACTCCATGATGTTCAGATTCCGAATCAGGTTTCAATGCAATGATGGCCAAATGTTGTTCTCTGTTCTCATGTCTGTCCTAGAGGAAACTGCTTTTGGGGAAACCATGAGCTGAAAAGCAGAATAATGAACACAATCAATAATAGGATCTCAAACCTGTAATCAGTCCTTATTTATGGCCATTAGAGGGCAGCAGATACACTGTGTGTAGATATAACAGTGCACTATTATCAGATAACAACCCCTCAGTTTCTCAGCTTCAATGGTTTATATTTGGAATATTATAACAAAAAATAATTATGAATGCAAATCTCTCATAAGGGTAACATTTGGTTTAAATGAACATTTGAGAAAATAGAAAACCTCAAAATAAATACATTTTTAAAAAAAAAAAATCAATATTAGATAGATAATGATGATGAGTAAAGTTGTTTTTTATTTAATTACTTAAAAAAATTTGAGAAACAAAATGTACATAAAAACAAATTAAATTTCAAAAAGTATAATAACCCTTACACACACTCACTCACTCCATTGTATATACTACATTTGTTCTTGCTTATTTATGGGTTCTGTGGCAATGTATTTGGTGAGTTTGAAAGTAGTTCTGTGACTACAATGTTCCTACTTATTTGTTCAAAGCTACACAAACCCTGCTTTTGGTCTATGTCCACTTTAGAGCTATTTGGAGAAAAATGCACCAGCCGCCACTAATGTGTGTGCTCTCTATGCTTTATAATTGATGTACTATTAGTCATTGATCTGTGGCTCACAGCCCTCATTTGATTGGTGGGCGGGGCTTAAATTGATCTTGTGACGCTAATTGTTGCCTATCCCTGTCCTTAAGTATTATTTTAGATTGGTTTCATTAGGTGTGTTAGGGTTTGGTGGGGTGTTGGCGTCATCCTGAGCGAGTTCTGCTGCAGATTAAATGACACTGGGAGAGGAACAGAAGAATGAGTTTCTGTTTTTGTCAGTTTACAATTAGTGCCATCTGTCAAAAGGAAATGGTGATTTATCTATTATGATATCAAAAAAAATGCTTTCACTTTCTTTATCAGTCACCACTAGTTTTCTTTTGACATGCACACAAAGCATAGTCCTATTTAGAATTTACATGAGCTCCAAAAATGGTAAAGTTTCTTTCTTTTTTTTTTTTTTTTGCAATTTCACATAATGATAAACTTCTAATAAACATCTTGAATTACAAATAGTGTGATCACCTGTGAGAACACACATGGTCACCATGTGCAGGGCCTCCGATTTTCTGTGATCGCAGAAAACGCAAGGAAGAAAAATGGAATTCACGTTCTAAAAAGAAAAGTAAATCTTTTTTTTCTCTCTCTCTCTTTATTTATTTAAAATCAGGCCTCAACATGTCAATGGAAACGCCTCACATGCTTGTTTTGGGACATCATCACGAAGTTACTCGAACATTTTCGGCGGAAGATAGGTGGCTTGTCTGGAAAGTGTGACAAATGAACAAATTCAGATTATTATGACTGCATTTAAATCCTAAAAAGCACTGGTACAAAGATAGGTTTCGCAGTTGGCGTATTAGTTGAACTGGTAGTTGTTTTGGCGTTGGCCAAAGAATAGTTCACCATCATTGATGATCAGGAGTGTACTGGGACCCAAATTCAGTCCTGGCATTTTGTGTCCAAACCAGCCCACGACATTATCAGCAACACCACGTAGGAGCCGGTATTAAGTCAGCGATGCTCAACATGTGGCTCTTTGTCTTCATTTTAATTATTATTCCTCCAAAAAATCTTAAAAGGGGGAAACTTTGTCCCATTTCTGCCCCTTTTCAAAACCTTTTTCAGACTTTAGCTACTGTTTGCCAATAAACATAAATAATTTTCCTATTTTTTTGTCCATTTTTGCAAGTTCTTTTTGACACTTTTATCCAATTTTTGCCCTTTCTTTAATTTTTTTGTTCACTTTTCATCCCAACAAGCTATCTTTTGCTCCATAAATACAACTTGTTTCCTTTTTTCCTTACATATCGCCTGTTTTTGTTTCACATTTTTGCCCTTTTTCACTCTTGTTTGCCACATTTTGCCCATTTAAGCTTCCCTTTGCCATTAAATATTACCTGGTTCCTCTTTATTTGCCCATTTTTTTGGCCACTGTTGACTGCTTTTGGTCCATTTTAGTCACTTTTTACTCTTTCCTTGCCACTTTTGGACCATTTTTGGCCACCTTTTACCATGTCTGCCTCCACTGGCTCGTCAAAGAAAACAAAAACAAAATCAACATAGCAGACTGGACTGGCCCACTTCAGGTAGACAATGCTCGGTACGCCAGAGGGCCAGTCCACCCCTGTTGACAATCAACCAATAGGGGAAAAGTTCACCCGGTGTACAGCGCTCCGTCATCTGCATAACATTTCAACTATGCATACGATCGCAATCAGAGATCACAACCACAGATATTTCAATGATTTACATTGTGACTGAAGCTTTTTTTTTTTTTTTACACTTAAACCATCATGCCCAGCAAACATTATGCCAATAAGGACAGCAGTAACAGTCTTTCATCATTTGGGAAGTGAAAAGGAAGAAATGTGAAGAGTACGGCTATAATTATGATGCTTCAAGATGAATTTGTAATCTACTGTTTATATTAAAGACAAGACACTGAGAAACGGTGAGAGACGTATTATTATTAAGGGTGTAACGATACATACGTTTCGGTACAGGACGTTCGGTTCGGTACAGGGTTGTGCAGGGGTGAGATCCCGAAACGGAACGGAAGTTGCAGTGCGTGTTCTATCCCGAGTACGTCATGGCTAACGTTAGCGAGAAACCAGAGCTGGAGGACCCTCCCCTGTCACTAAAGTCCCCTGCTTGGGAACACTTCGGCTTCCGGGTGAAATACTGCAACGGAAAAAGACAAGTGGATAAAACGAGGGCAGTGTGCCGACATTGTTCAGCTGAGATTGGGTATGTTTCCGGGAACACGGCGAACATGCTAACTCACTTGAAACGGCACCACCCGAGTGCGAATATCACTGCGATTAGTGCAAACGCAGCTGACTGGCCAAAGCTATAACAACTGCCATCCTGAGTGTTTATAGCAGTTAACAAGCTGTGAGGAGCTTATTTTGATAATATTTTATGTATTTTTTGTTTGAGAATGTTATTATTACCAGGCAGCATTTTACAACAATATAGTATATATTTTTTTTTACTTTATTTTTATATTCTGTATAATGTTAAATACATTGTTGGTTTACTGAAGTTTTTAACGAACCAACAAATGCAGACAATGTGGACAAGTACATTTTTCTGGCCAAAAATATGAAGGTCTAAACCAAGGGCTACATACTGGAACTGTGCTGCACTTTTTGTTTGTTAAAAGCTGTTAACAAGCTGTGAGCTTATTTCTATAATATTTCATGTATTTTTTGTTTGAGATTATTATTACCAGGCAGCATTTTACAAGTATTGTATTTTTTTAAACTTCATGTTCATATTCTGTATAATGTTAAATACACTGCTGGTTTACTAAAGTTTTTAATAAACAAGCAAATTCATGTTTTGCATTTTCTTCCATACTTATTACTTCCATACCTCAAAACCGAAGTAAGTATCGAACCGTGATTTTTGTGTATCGTTACACCCCGAGTTATTATTGAAGGTGCAATGATATATCATGCGACAAGATACTGCGATATTAAAACATAAGATATATTGTGCTGTTTTATTTGGCGCCTAAATTTATGTTATTTTATATTCCCTTGAGTTGAAATTGTCATACCCTGAGTATATGCAAGTATGCTCAGAGTTAGTCAAATAAAACCCTGGTTGTTTTTCCAACTGCATTTTTTGGGTCTTCTTTTCCTTTCCAGATAATATTTCAATTTCATTTGTCAATTGTGTTAAAGTTGATTTAAAATCAATACTTTATGAAGCACTTTTCAAGCAGCTCAAAGTGCTTCACACGGCTGAAAACGCTGATTATTATTTTAAAGATATTGTTTATTATAAAACAACCCAGATACTGTTCAAAGTGAAAATAAATGCTCTTCCAGAAGGCATTCAAAAACACTTCTCACTACAGATACAGCCGAATGGATCGATCTACGTTTATTTTACCAAAAGCAAGATTAGAAAATAAACAAAGATGTCTGTCAATTGTTGGGGTTAATTTGTGGAATACTGTTGATAAAGAAACAGAAATGAGTGACACACTATTTAATTTCAAAAAAGAAAATGTCACAATTTATTTTAGTGAGTGAAGCAACAGAAATATGTTTGTGTACTTTGTTAAATGTTGTATATAAAATAAAGTACACATATTTTTGCATTATTTGAAAAAAAAAGGCAACTTAAAGGTACTTGTTGAATTTCTTTTGTGCATATAAGCAATTTTGCTTCTACCTGTTTTGTCTTGTTACATATTTTGAAATTGTGATTTGTTTGAATATTTTTTGTTAGCCTGAAACAAACTAATAAACTGAAACTGTAACAAACTAATTATGAAAATGGTTGATATTGTTTATATTTAGATTTGTTTGTGCACTTAAAATTCCAAATATATTTTTGTAAAAAAATTAAATAAATTGACAATTCAAAAAAAAAAAAAAAAAAATAATGCAGAAAATAATCAAATATACATGTGAATATCTCTCCCTTTTCATACCTGCTAGGCGGGGTACACCCTGGACAGGGCGCCAGTCTACATGTGAATACTGTTTTTCTATCTTAATGAATTGTTCACACACCTGACAAAACCTTTTCACAATAGTTTGCAATCAGCTGCACATGTCATAAACATTTGTGTTGTTTTAATACCAATCAAATGTTTGATAATGTCATACCTTTGCACATTATACACAAAACAATTACCAATAAAAATCAAACCCGTGCAACTGGCCTGTCAATCATAATTTCATGCAGCGCCATAATTCTAGGTTTGGTGAGAGTTTATTGGAAACGTCTTGATAACAAGCCACGGTTTTTCATGCATGGCTGAAAACATGCAATGGTTCAGGTGTTTAATTAACACTATGCTCGGCTTTGTCATTTGTAAGTTATTTTAATGTGCCGTTAAATTGAGGGTCGGTTACATGAAGACATGTATATGCTCTTTGAATCAGATCATTTACTATGTATCGGCTCGTGACCGAGCTGGTAAAGAAAGCTCACTTACTTGCAGCCTGGTCGGGACGTAGACACCGTATGAATGTCCTACCGAGAGTTTACAGCCGCTCCAACATTTTTAGTTTCACTTTTAAACTGACTACACGACCAGGTGTTCAGTTTCACTTTCTATTTGAGCTCGAAAATTCCCCTAAGTCACGTGGTTTTCAAGCAACTATGAATATTTTTTTATTTATTGTGACGGATACAAGAATGTGTTAAACTAGAGGCTCGCGGGCCAAATCTGGCCCGTAGCATCCATAAACGACTCATATTAAGCACTTTTTTTTCTCTTCCAAAAATGGGTTGGTTACAAGTCCACCCTATCTAAAATCATACTGGGATAAATATGTCCACCATAACTACAGTTAGAATGACGCCCCTGCTGTAGTTGATGTCAATAAAATAAATACAAATGCTTTGATCAAGCTGCTGCTACTACTATCAAAGCAAATGTTTTTGCGCGTCATGGGTTGGTTTATAACAGTTCTGCTCACTATTAATTTTATTCCTGGGGCAGTCACTTCCTAATTATGGGTGCAACTTCCTGTGATGCTAATAAATAAGATGGGTAAATTCTATATTTACACCCAGTGGATTGCCCTAATGACAGAACAATACACATCTGCATGGATACATGGACATGGGCTGAATAAATGTGATCAACATCTTCAGCTCTAAAGCTACGGAAGCAGATTAGGGCCAATTTTGTTGAAAAAAATAATATTTGGCAAATGGAGAAAAAAGTTGAAATATGTCAAGATTATAGTCGAAATTTCAGAAATAAACTCAAAATACAATATGGTGATGAAAGTCGACAGCTTACAACAGTAATTAACTCAAAACTAAGGAAACTGACGAGGGCCAATTCATATGACAAACAGCATAAAGTCGCCATCTACAACATACCGTGTATCAATGAATGCGTTAAACTTTACATCAAAGTTGGGTTTAATAAGAGATTCTCATTTAGCTCATAAACAGCGTTGTAATTGAGGAATTTGTAGAGATATTAGCAAAAACTTAATGTGTTCAGAAGGAAAAACCAGTGAAGCTTGGAAGAGGTTGAGCATTTGGTCCAGTCTGTAGCTATTGAGGAGCTACGGAAACAGATTAGGGTCAGTTTTGATGGAGACTGTTGTCGTATATAGTGAATTGGCCCTAATCTACTTCTGACGATCTGACTTTTTAACAAACCTTTGACTTTTATTTGATATTGTATTTTGAGTTCATTTTCTAACTTTAAGCTCAACATTTTTACTTTATTCACAATTTGCCCAAAATCTTCTTTGGATTCAGTCATATTCCTGCAAACGGTTCAAACAATGCTCTCTGATGGAACTGGAAATATCACATAAGGTTTCTTGGAAGAATTACAGCCCATCCCTTCCTTCCTACAAGTGAAGACAAGTACATACTGTGAAGGTTAAACTCATTCTCGGCAGCTCTTTGGTGTTGCCAGTGTTTAACAAGTCAAAAGAAGTACATGTGGCAAATATACAGAGCATGAATAATTCAGTCACCATGTCCTGAAATGATCTTTGTGTACAGTGACGTCAGGATAAGTGCAAACATCAAATACTTCGGCCTAATGTAAGCAGACCTACCTACTGAGCACCACTGTGGCTGCTGCTTTGTTAGCATTACATCAACCTTATGTGGAATCACAGATCACACCTCAGTATAATGAATAAAACAAGTTGGGCAAAGACATTTATTAATGAGGGACAGCCTTAAATTCTGAGGTAAAAATGTTTTTTTTTTTTTTTTTCCTCTTATCGTGAGCATAATCTTTACTGGAGGAAGATCATGTTTCAGTCCATGGCAGTAGACGCCTGATTTTCTGTTTTGTTCCGTCTGTGCATCAGGTAAGCTACCCCCATCACTGCCAGCATCCCATAAGTAGCCAAGACACACTGCAAGAGAAGGACATGTTTTTGACTGGGAATTATTAATAAACTCAGTCTCTATGGCTATAAAGGATTTGCATAATAGGGCCACATTAAAATAAAAAATAAAAAAATCTGGGCACTACGAGATCAGTCATAATATTCAGTAATACTGTATTTCAAAAAGAGGTAATTTTATGAGAATAGTCATTTCTTAATAAAATCTTAATTTTATCAGATCAAAGTAATCATATTTCAAGATTAAGTAACAATATTTTGAGAAAAAAGTTGTAATTTTATGAGAATTAAACTGAAATACAAACAGGATCTTGTCCTGTGTTGCGGTCACTCATGGAGAATGTGGAACATTTAGTGAGATACCACCTTCACACATGGCAAAATACTGAGCCTTTAGCCCCATCATCACCACACTGTTATCAGTTTAAGGACTTGATAACGACTTTGCAGACGTTTGTGTTTTGTTCCGACGAAAGCACCAGACTGATATGTAGCAAATAGCCTGTTTTGCGGAGGACGAACTGGCTGGAAGTGGTCGACTTAAGGCATGGAACTTTTCACAGCATAGGGGGAAAATCAGACGCGCGGGCGAGCATCACTGACAGGGAACATCTCTGAGGGCTAAATTTAGTGAAGTAAAGCTAAAGTTAGGTTTTAATAAATCATTGTTCCAGCCTTAGTTTAAAGCCAAAAGTTATTTGTTGAATTGGTGATGATGAATGTAGTTATAGTTACTCAAGATTGGTATAGGTCTTTCACTAATAAACACTCACTGTATTGACAAGAAATAACATTTCATTTAAAAGACTGATTCCAAGACACACTTTTCAAATTTAAATTAGGTATTATGTGGGACCTACAGTAATATTGGAACAAACACACATGCAGAAGATGCACACAGTCGAGCTTTAATCGGGCCTAAAAAACAAGACCCGGCCCGAGAAAACAGTGCAAACCCGTCCGCCTCGAATAAATGTCTCTTTAAGCCTGAACACGTTTCAACCAGACGGTATTCACATCTGTGCGTGCGCATGTAGAATGATCTGTTACAAGGCTGAAACATGACGAGTAGCTTCATGAGCCGCTTGGACGGTGATTACGGTTACCAAGCAAAGGATCACACAGGCACCATCGGGGGAGGCTAAATGGCTGTAGGAGTCCTCAGGATCCTCAGGTAAAGACTGGAGCATCCAAGCAAATCGCCTGTATAAAATAGACGCGCTGATGTACGCGTTTCTGGGTTATTCCGATTGAAAAGAGTTAAAACAACCCATGCATGCCTGAAAGTCCCTGTGTGTGCAACAATTATTACAACGGTACTGATTTAAAAAAAAACAGAAAACCCCCATGTTGCTGAAAACAAAGCGTAGGGGGCAACGTCATTCCGTGAGAAAGCAAAATAACAACATCGAGGGCCACGATGCTCAACAGCACTGGCAAGAACACTGAAGGGCTATTGTTGCGTTGCATTCACTTCAACATGGAATTCTGAGCGCTGTACCATTATGAAGACAGCTTTATTCTCAAATCTATGGCTATATCCTCAGAATATTACGACTGTAATCTCTTAGTGCTCAGATGTATTTTTATTTGAATGTGGTCATAATACGCCATCATAGCTGTGTGTGCGAGTCAAGTACATTTCGGCGGCCCTGCAACGTGTAGCTGTTAAAGTGCTTCCTCCAACCAGTCAGCTCCTCAGGGGACGGAGCCCGGATGCCAAAAAGCTGCTTCTGAAACACAAAAACACAGGCAAAAGTAAAGGGTCTGAAGTTAGATTTTCTGACATTTATCCATCACTTTATACGATCAAAAATTTAGATGAATGATTCACATTTTAAATTTAAAACAAAACCCAAACAGCATGGCCAGATAAGAACCAAAGACCCTAATATCACTATGTTTGTATAAAACATGTCTCTAGGTTTCAACAGCTCTGCTATCAACAAAATGAAATGTAATGCCAGAAATTGCTCAAGCTCATGTGCAAAATGGAAAGAGAAAGATAAATGTGTCCACAAGCTTTCTTAGAATTACCACAAAACAGAAGAGAAACCAAAAGGTAGTTTGAGGTAGTGAGAAATCCTATCGATATGATACCGATATTGCATCTTGTTTGTACTGAGCGATACTAATATTGATATATGAGAATGAATCACACACACTTTTATTGCTTACTTTATAGAGTGGAATGTTAGGCAAGGCTTGATTAAGAGATGTTACTCAAACAGAGAACAATAGTCTGCAACAATAGGTATAAGAAAAACTTACTCTATTATTTTCCAATTGGTTGCACAAATTTAACCTTAAAGATAAGAATATTCTAAATATGTTGGACAAACCTGAACAACAACCTTAATAAATCCAACAATAAATTACATTTTTAAAGTGCAAAATAACCACTAGGTTAACTTAAACCTAAGTATATTCTAAAATTGAATAAAAATTAAAAATAAAAAAATACATTAGAGCAGGGGTCTGCAACCTGCGGCTCTGGAGCCTCATGTGGCTCTTTGACTCTTTTGCAATGGCTCCCTGTAGCTTTAAAAAAATAAAATAAAATAATGAATTATTTCTTACAGAGGGTATTGATGATTAATGACATTAAATTCAAATAAAATTATGATAAAACAATTGGTTAACATAATAATAAATCATATTGTGCAATAACTCACCTTCCGACTTCAACTCCTGCAACCTCTACACATTTTTCTTGTATTTGTGGCTAATCTCAAGTTTTAAAAAATAGATATTTTATTTGTGTGGGCAAAGATGTATTTAATTGCCAACATGCTGGGCCGGCTTGATATGCATGCTTGATATGTTGCAAGAAATGAGCAATTAGCATGTGACATCACCTGATCATATGTTATCAAATTCAAGATATTTTTGTAGCCCTTCAAATCCATAACTCATTAAATTATTCGATACTATTTTAACTGTATATAATTTTATACACTGTATTGTCTTCATTGAGAAGGTATTTTTTTTGGCTCCGGAAGGACTTTAATCCAGGCGAGATTAGGCAAAATGGCTCCTTTGAGGGTAAAGGTAGCAGACTCCTGCATTAGAGGAACCTGAAAAAACCCTCAATAAATCCAATGAAAACAAAATATATATATACCGAAAGAATACTTATATCAAAGATTTTGGATGCAGGGACACCCTCAATCAAAAGAAAACATTTACATAGGAAAGTTGGTCAGAATAATCACAATGGCTTTGAAACGCAAATAAACTGTAAATATATGTATATCATGTGTATTTTATATGCGTAGAAGAGGATATGTTGATCTATTTACCTTTTTGTCTTACTAATTCTACAGCTTTTTTTTCTCAAACATTTCCTTCCTTTGTGCTGGGCAAACTTTGGCATTGATTATCTCACTTTTGTCCTCAATTGTATGAGTTCCAACTCCTGCTGCTGTAATGACAGAACTTCCATATTGGATCTAATCAGTTATTGTATTAGAATATATCTTATCTTCAAATTGCATACATTCAAAGTAGTATTAGTCAAATAAAAGGGAAATGTTTGCACTGAGCAGCATGAGACAAATAGGCAAGTAGAGCCTTCATAGCTTTAATACAGTGTATGATCGATTGATTACAAAAACCAATTAAAGTTAGCAGAAGTAAGACAGAATGCATGTGTTTGAAATAAATGAGTGAGGCAGGTGGAAAGGTGATGCTTAGGGATAAGTAAGTAAATAAATCATGTAAAAGCTGATTTTGTCTGTAAAAGATGAACTTTGTCAATTAATCTAAACAAACAAAAAAAAAAAACACTTGTCAAAACATTTGTTTTAAATGTCAAAATTTGGGGGGTGAACACTGTGGGAAATAATGAGCTTCTTGCTAACTGAAACAGGATTTACAAATTAACGCAGAATGTGTTAAATCTTTTATTTTGAAAATTTGGGTAACTTCACTTAGAGCTTTGCTTTTTTCAAAGAGTGTACACTTGATAGAAGCTGGGAACTCCTGATGCCAAAACTTTAAATTGAAGGATACCATTCTAAAAAATGGGAGGGGGTTCTTCTTTTGTTAGTTATCTTCATTAAAGATTGTGTATTTATTTTTGGATCTTTATTCATGATTTATTTAAAAATGCTTGACTTAAATATATCATTTAAGATAAGGCATGTGGTACATCTGGTCTGGGACTGCACTGCTAAAAATGATGTATCTCTATATATATATACTGTATATAAATAAAATATATTCGGCCGAATATTGCAAAAAAGCCGCCTTCGGTTTAGTGAGTTAAAAGCAAGGCCGAACAGTAGCGTGTGATGCAATCAAACAACGCGCACTGATTTTGAGTCAGAAAAGTGTGTGCACGTTGCTGCACAACCAGCAGCAGCAGCTCCTCCTTTCCGCACACAAACACAGCCAGACTCTCCTAACCGCTTACCTCTCTCCGTCCTCTCCCAACACGACCGACAGCAGAAGAAGTGCAGTTTGCATTTACATATATGGCAATAAAGTATAATATATATTCTATATTAAACCGCAGTGTTTGTTTTAGCTGTTACATAGTTGGAGAGGCGAGGAGCACACATTCTAGGAGGAGGCGTGTTAGGTGACGTCACCTGCCAACGTGGGAAAAATCCAACTCGCCCGTTTGGAGCTGACTTTTTACAAAACGTGGAATAACAAGGGAGGGAGGAAACATAACTTTTTCCACTTTGGCCCTCTGAATGAGGCTAAAGGAATGTATATCACTGTAGCTAAACCATTATAAGGTGATTTTTATCATCATACCTCCCCTTTTATACACTTTAGTTTTTTCTTTTTTTTTTAATGCATGTTTTGTTTTATTTGAAGGGCTAATATAAATGAAAAACTTTGTTGTGCTTTTTTTGAAAATCAAAGGCTACTGGAATATTTAAAAAATGTCAGAATATTCATTAAACATTTACTTTCTTTAAAAAAAAAAATGCATTTTGGGCTATTTATGCACTATCAAAAAAAGAAAAAAAAAAAAAAAAAAAAAAAAAGAAAAGAAAAAAACCCAAATTAGAAATTCAGCCAAGTGTTCATATTTTATTCGGCTGATAGATAGGAACTAACTTAGATAATAGATATTTGTTTTAAGTGTATTTTACAGCTGATGTACAGACCTGTCATAAGAGATGCTAACAGAAAGCTAACACAAGAGGAAGGTTACGTTTTATGAGGTTATTTATTTCAGCCTCAGTAATTGTGATGAAATGTAATTGAATTTGACTAATTGACAACGTAATTGTCTTTCTGATGATAAAAAAAATAGATTGTAATTTAATTGTAATTGGAAAAAATGCTGGTCACTGTAATCGTAATTGAATTGTAATTAAACATCGATAATTGAAGACGTAATTGTAACTGAAAAATGTAATTGACCACAACCCTGGTAGCTTATCACCATGTCAAAGACATGTAGGATACGAACAGCCAAAAGACGAACGCGTTACCAAGCTGGCAAAAATCAATCACCTGTTAAATAAATAATTCGATCGATTAGTCAGTTGTAATGGTAGGATTTTCTTGGGGCTGCATTTGTGTCAAAAAGACCTCCTTACCTTCACTTCTGTCACCAGATGGCCGAAGCTGGTCACTGGAATCCTCGTTTTAACAGGAGACGTCGGCATGACAGATTAGATTTAATCACAGCCACAATATGTTAAACTGCGCTTCATTAAGGCTGACCGTTCTAAGGTTGACCGGAGGTTACTTATACAACGTAGCCGCGCATGTACAATAACTACCGGGTCTGTCCAGAATGGACCAATCACACGTTTCTATAGAAAGAGCTGACCAATAGGCAGCAGCTGTGAAGGCGGGACTTAGACGAAACGGGGCAGACACATGCTGTTCACTCAACCAAACACAGGGAGGCGCTAAAACACAGTTAGATTAATAAAATAAATAAATAAAAAAAAAAAAGGTCGAGAGGGATATAAACGTAAACAAGCTCATTCACTCTGTTGATATTTCCAACCTAACACCGCTTGTAATGTTATTCCAGAGGTCGTTAGTGTTTTAATAATGTTCAATTTATCATTTATTAATATTACACATATAGGGTTTTTCCTCTGATGCCGATTTCGTCCGATCCGAGCACTTTTAAAAACCGATGGAAGCAGCTCAGCAGCAGTATGGAAGCAAGGCAGTCCCCTCGGTCCTACTAGCCCTGGTGAATGAAAACACCGATGAGAAACCAGACCTCTTCTGCTTCCACACTCCTCTACCAAGCTTTCAACTTTTGATTGTTTTTTTCTGTATTTACTTTATTGTTGTTTGTTTCTTTTTCTGACTTGTGTAGTTAGTGTTTTAGTTTTTTAAAAACGCGTATAAATAAAATGTATTATTATTATTATTATTATTGATGGGACAAGCGAGATTTCCGAGTGTGAAAAGGACAGTACGAGTTCTCACTTTGGAAAGGTAAATTTACGAGGTCCACCATTCACTAACCAGGTCAATGATTATTTTGATCAAGCTCCGACGGGTAAATAATCTAAATCTCTGTCAGACTCACTTCCTACACCGTCAGCCATGGTGAGTTTATCCCTCTTGACCTAATGCTGAAAAGGCACCATGTAAAATACATGTAGGATCCGAATAACTAAACACAGCTGCATTAGTATCAGAAAGACCTCCTTACCGTCCCTTCTGACACCAGATGGGAGAATCTCATAGGTGGAACCCTCGTTTTAACAGGCGACGTCGGCATGACAGATTACATTTAATCACATCCACAATATGTTAAACTGTATTTATTAAGGCTGGCCGTTCTAGGGTTGGCCAGAGGTTACGTAGCCCCGCGTGCACGTTCCAACAACTACCGGGTCTGTCCAGAATGGACCAATCACGCGTTTCTATGTAAAGAGCTGACCAATAGGCTGCAGCTGTAAAGGCGGGACTTACACGAGCGTGCTGCTTCTTCTTCTTCCACTTTTGTGTTGTATGGCAGTTTGTTACCAATTTTCAAGCATCATTACCGCCACCTACTGGACTAGAATTGGAACGAGATTAGGCAGTTACATTCTAGAGCAGAGGTCTGCTACCTTTACTCTCAAAGGAGCCATTTTACCTCATCTCACCTGGATTAAAGTCCTCCTGCAGCCAAAAAAATACCTTCTCAATGAAGACAATACAGTGTGTTAAATTATATACAGTTAAAATTAAATAGAATAATGTTTGATTTGATGTGATTTATATTGATTATGTAAAAACAGTTTAAAATAACATCAAATAAATTGACATCAAGAAAGTGTTATATAAAGAAGAATTTTTTTAATTTTTTTTTTTTAGTTAATGTATTTGAAAGGCTACAAAAAGTAACTTGAATTTGATAACACATGATCATGTGATCAGTACATGCTAATGGCTCATTTCTTGCCACACATAAAGCATGCATATTTAACCTGTACATTGGTGGTTAAATGAATCTGTTCCCACACAATTAAAATCTCTATTTTCTTTCAGAATAGTGTTTTTATTGGTTTAGTTATTTTACCAGGGATGTAAAATTTAAAATTAGCCACAGGTGCAGGAAAGTTGATGATCTGTAGATGTTGCAGGAGATTAAGTAGTAGTAGTATGAAGTAGTCATTGCACAATGTGATTTATTTTAAGGTTAACAAATTGTTATATTTTATTTTATTTGTCATTAATCATTAATAGCTTCTGTTTAAAAAAAAAAAGTCTTTATTTCAATAGTTTTTTTTTTTTTTTTTTTAAAGCTATAGGGAGCCATTGCATAAGAGTCAAAGAGCCACATGAGGCTCCAGACCCACAGATTGCAGACCCCTGTTCTAGAGTCTAGCCTAAATTCTTCCTATTAACTTTGTTCTATGCAAAAACCAGAATAAATTCCTCAACATCTCCTTATCTTCTGCTCTAAGTATATTTATTAAATGAAACACACCCCTTGTTCTCTCAACTGACTCCTTCAATGTTCTTCTCTCCACCTCATATTGTTTACATTCCATCATAACATGTAGTATCATCGCAAACATCCCACACTGTTTACATTTCCCATCTTTATGTTTTCCTATCATATTAAATGTCCCGTTTAATCCAGTGTGTCCAATCCTTAACCATGTCAATATACGTAGTTTCTTCCTTCCAGTTTCATCCTAGTCTTTACCCTCCCCCAACCTGTTTCTGTATTGCAAACATGTCTCTACCTGTATCTTCAAATTCCCAATATTCTTGCCACCTTTTTATTATGTTTTTCTTAACTAGTGTTCTCCCCTCAGCTGTGCTCAACCTAACTGAAAATTCTATTATTTGCAATTTGAGAGACTGCTGAGCTAAAATCTCCACTTTCTCATTTCCTTCATTTCCAACATGAGCTGGAACCCAGACAAAACTCACATTCCGTCCTGTTTTTCTGGATTTCATACACTAAACTGTGTATTTTAAAAAGCAACTCCTGCTTGCAAGATTTCATTGATAATATACTTGTGAGGAGCTGCTGCAGAAACGTGCTGTTCACTCAACCAAACACAGGAAGACGCTAGAACCGTAGGCTAGAACACAGATAAAATAAAAATATAGATAAATTGTAGCTGTTGTGCAACACCCCAACACTGAGGTTATTTATTCATCCATGTTGACGTGATTGACATTAATGCATTAATGTGTTTCCAAAGAAATGAACTATTACCGTCTTAGTCGTTGATTATCTACATGAAGTAATAATTTGTTTTTGCCACAACCCTGTTTCGTAGAGCTTTATATAGTTAAAGGGGACATATCATGCTAAATCCTCTTTTTTAGCCCTTAAATGCATTTTGTTGTATATTTAGAGTGCTTAGAAGTACAGAAAAAAATCAAATTAGTCTCTTCAGGTGCTCCGTAGATATCTTTATATTCTGTTTTGCTCATATTTTTCAATCTGTTTCAATTTTTCTATTCTCTATTTTGAACTATTACATCACAGTATTTGCAACGGAACTGCCAAATTAGTACATCAACTCCAGGTCCAACACTTCGAGCAATCTGCCATTTTTATTTCTCGCTTTTATTTTGTAGTCCAAGCTCCAGGATGCAGAAGTTACGAGAGGATAAGTCAAAATGTTTGGTTGTTGGATGTAGTAACCCACACGCTTCATTACAACGTCTCCCAGCATCAGAACCTTTTCAAAGTGCCTGGTTGAGTTTTTTTTTTACAGAAATGTACCTAAATCTGTGGGTAAGGTCATTTTTGTGTGCGCAAAGCACTTCAAGGATGACTGCTTCAGCAACCTCCACCAGTATAAAGAAGGATTTACAGAAAGACTTTGTCTGATTGAGGGTTCAATTCCTTCTATCTTTGGAGACGATGAACAGAGCACTTTGGTAAGCTGTAAATAACGCTAAAAAGTGTGATGATAAGACGTCCCTGTCATTGTTTTGTTAGCATTAGCAGTTGCACCGTCTTCATATGTTAGCGCTGTGTGCTCGTTTTAGATCCTTGATGATATGGCCTACGTGATTTAATTTAAGTCTAAAGTTTTCATTAGTCAGTTCATTTTGCCGTTTTTGTCTTTGAAAAGACTGAATTAAAATGCATTTTGTGACGTTAGCTTGGCGCTAGCGTTAGCTCGGTGATTGCGTTAGCTCACTTGTTAGGGTTCTGCAGGTTCATCATCTTCATTTTCATCTCGCTCCGCTGGGTCAGACTCTGGCTCAAACATGTAAGGCTGGATGGACAAGTCTTCTGTTGTTGACATTTTGTAAATAACCTCTGAATAAAAAGTTTATGCGCCGCTACATAGCCGTATCTCTTCTATCAAACTACAAAAATGGCCGAACAGGGTGGAGTTGAACCGAGTGTCACCTGAAGAGGGGGCGGGGTATGGAGTGTCTCATTTGCATTTAATGAGACCGCACCAAAACGAGTTGCTCTCAGAAGCACATCAGAAAAGTGGTAGAAAAGGGGCCTGTGGAGCTATAATAATGAGGAATTCAGACCCAAGCATTGCAGTTCCTCTTTATATAGACCACAACTGTATGATTTATATGTAAAAAGGAAAGACTTAAAACCATGATATGTCCCCTTTAAGAAAACATTTGTGTGATATAGTTACCAGTGATGTTTTTAAAGCTTGATCCCACTTCTTCATCAGTACACAGATATCATTATTGCATTATGTGGCCCAGTTGCCCATGTCTGACTTTATATATTCACAGATGACACAAAATGAAACAAACATGCTATAATTCCAGCCTCCCAACACTCAACACTTGCCTTGTTACACATACAGAGTTGTCCATTGACTCCGAAAAACCCCAGTTTATCTCGCCTCATTGTAGTTTGTTATGCTTTTTGGTTTTTGTCTTCTTTCATCTTGCACCAAATAATCAATCAAACAAGTTATTCACCCTGTTCCATGGGCAAAGGTATCATTGGGCAAGACACTGAATTCTAAGTTCCTCTGAATGGTTGACTAGAGCCTTGCATGGCAGCTCTGTCCCATTGGTCTGTGAATGAGTTCATTGTGTTGAGAGATTTGCAACTACTTCTTCATAAAAGCTTTATTTAAATCTAGTCCATTTGAACATTTACTCAGAATTGCCTACATTTTCACCTAAAATTGTCTGGCCCCAAACAATTGCTGTGCAGAAGCTATATTTGTTTATATTTGTAGTTGTTTTGTGCATTGGAGTAATTTTGGTGTATTTTTGCTGTCATTTTGTGTGTTGTGAATTGTTTTGTTGCATTTTGTTGCACCTGGGCCTCCAGTTGTCCATGTCTAAATTAGTAAATTCACAGATGACACAAAATGAAATAAACACCATCCAAACATTTAGCACTTGTCTTGTTACACATACAGAGTTATCCATTGACTCTGAAAAACCCCAGTTTATCTCATCTCATTGTAATTTGTTTATGCTTTGTTGTCTTCTTTCATCTCGCACCAAATAATCCATTAAACAAGTTATTCATCCTGTTCCATGGGAAAAAGCTCTGCTCATTCATTTGAGTTCTTTCCTTTAAAACGACTCATGCACTTGATCCTCAGTCCACAGATACAGTATTCCTCCATGCTCATACGGGCGTGGTCCTTCTGTTGGAGGAGCAATTTCCAGAAAGCACCTCCATGGGAGGAACCACAGTCTGTAAATCGTCAACATCCACATCGATCTTTCCATCATTAAGAGCCGAGCCCAACGTGTAGAGCATGAAATCTGAGTCCATTGTCACTGGTGTGGGCCCACCTGTCAAGGTAAGGACTTTGGACTCAGCAGAGATGGACGGCTCTCGGTCGAGGACGAGAGCTGCTGGAAATGTGTTGCATTCCCCTACGCTGTTGGTGCTCCTGGAGCTGTATCTGCGGCTGCGGTTTTGTTTGTATCTGTTGCGGTAATATGAGGAGCTGCGGGAAATGGGAGGCTTTGAAAGGGAAGGCCGACCATTGGTGCGAAGCTGCCTGTGTCTCTCTATGAACACGTGCACGGCCAGCACACCCACCATCTCAGCCAGCACAAAGGACAGCGCTCCAAAGTAGAAGGACCAGCCATAGGAGTAGCTCTTCTTGCTGTCGCTCTGGCTCGGGTCGTCTGAGTTGGCTGATATGTACACAATAATACCAATGATGTTACTGAGACCTGTGGAGGGTTTAAACAGAGGGAAATGCTCAGTCTAATACAAGAGCTAATAATTACTAACACACAAAAACAGTCAATCAAGTTAAATTCAATACAATTAAATATATAGATTAGGGATGTAACGATTAATTGTAAGGCAGTTAAAAATCGATTCATAGGTACCACGGTTCACATCGATGCTCTGAAAATTGAATCGCAGTACTTTTTTTAACCAGCAGATATTAATCCTTCCAGAAGCGGACGTGACGGGCGGAATCTGCTACTATTTTCTTTCTGGCCGCCATTTACTGTTAAACATGCTCATAAATGATTCTTTACCCCTTTAGCACCGAAAGAATATCTGTAATATTACGTGAATATCTGTAAAAGTCAGGTTTTTCTATTAGCTCTGTCTGGTAGCATAGCTTCTCTTCTTCACTGGTGGAATAACTGCATGCCAACCGACCACTGGGTTACCAGCGCCCTCTGCTGGTCTAAACAAATATCTGACGTAAATACAGTAAAATGACTGTTTTTTTTTTTTTTTGTTTTTTTTTAAAGTCCAATTGTTAAGGCACAAAATACATTTTCAGTTGCACTTTTAAAAAGAAAAAGAACTATTACGCAGTTTTGAATTGTTTATTATAGAACCAGAATTTAATTTAATAAGCTTCTTCATTTGTATTATTCCTTTATTTATTTCATTCAAGATTTATTTTTAGTTAAATTGCATCATTTTGAATAGTTTATCAAGGGATTCTTTTGACAATGAAAAATAAAAGGAAAATAGTACAGTATTTTCCCCAAAAAATAAAGGACTATTTTTCAGTCATTTGTCAACATTCCCATTTTGTAAAATAAATCGTGAGAAAATCGTATCGTGAACCCAGCATCGTGAATCGAATCGTATCGGGAGTTGAGTGAATCATTACATCCCTAATATCGATTGTTGATGATTTATTTGAAATGGATTGGCTTGATTTATTCAGATTGAGGTGGCTGCATGACATAGCTTAGCTGCATGACCACTTGAATGGTCGTGAAGACATGAGGCTGAATCATGAACAACTAGCGTTACTGTAATTGGGTTTGATTTCATGGACCCCTTAGTAATACATCTCTGGAGCCGCCACTGGAAGAGGATCATCTAATCACAGTGAGTTTGACTGGATAATGTTATAGCAGATAGTAACATGGTTTAGCCTTAGGAGATTTAATCCATTAACTGTATTGAACATGACTCAGCTGTTTATCTGCCTTTGAAACTGTTTCTTGATTGGTTTAGGCTGCAGGATGATCCAAATATAATGTTCAAAATTACATTTATTCATTTGACGCAGTGACACTTAATAAACCTCAGAGGAAACATACAATTTCTTGGCTTTGATTCTATTTTTATTATTATTATTTTTTTACATATGTAATCAGTTAAGTTCATTTTCTGACCTGCAGAGACGAAGAGTATGCCAGCGCTGAGAATGACATTGTGGCGTGACTTGTAAAATTCACTGGCAGCCACACACACTCCACCGAGAAACAACAGCCCCACGCTGAGAATGGGGAAGAGGCTGGAGGCTCTCACTGCACCTGTGCAAATGAAAAAGAATGGAAAACATGCAGCTGTTATGGATGATCTGGAATGGTGCGCTAGAATGCAATGTTCTCCTTTGTTACCTACGTAGTAAATACTCTGCAGCATCCTGTTCGTAGTCCGCATCCTCCAGAAAGTAATCTATGTCTTTGCAGACGCCATGAAATGTCCCTGCAACAGAACAAAGGGATCAAAATCCTAACAAACAAATTGTAGAGCAACATTTTATGAGTGACTCATGTGTGTTGCTTTGTTTTAGTATTTTTTTTTATAACTCACAGCATCACCGGAGAAAGCAACAGATTTCACCAGTTTCACATGTATGTTTACACATGTACAAAATGTGTTCTCTGCATTTGACCCATCCCTGAGTAGCAGTGGGCCGCTATGGTGTGGTGCACGGGGAGCAGGTGGAGCTTAAGGGACGTGTTCAACATCCCACAGTGATGGCCCGGTGAGATTCAAACCAGTGACCCTCCGCTTACAAGCCTGCCTCCTTAACCACTAGGCCACCATGGCCCCTTTACTTGTATTTATAACGTTGTTAAAGGCAGTGGTTGTTGTTTTCACAAGATTCATCATGTTTAATTCATGTAAACTTAACCTCTATATTATAGAATGGTCATACATAGACCAGAAACTAAAAGGCATATGTAATTAAAATTGTGTAATTAAAAAAGTCCAGTCCTTGAAGTTGGCTGTCCTGCATGCGTTAGCTGTATCGGTTATCCAAAAAACTTTTTTTTAACCACGTCTACATTTATTTTGAAAGATTAACACTACTGCAATTTTTTTCCACTGCTATAGTCTTTCTTTCCCCGTAAAACAAAAGTTTATTATTTATTTATTTGTCTGTTAACAGTCTGGCCCAAAAACTAATGGATGGTTTTGATGACATTGTCAGAAAATATCCAAAATGGGATCGCGAACAAGTTATTAGAATTTGGGAATGATCCAGGTCAACATCCCAAATCTAACATTTAGGTGACAATGTAAAAACAGGGACCGCTACGGCGTAGTGGAGCAGCCGTCCCTAAAGATGGTTAAGATAGACTTTTTTAAGGAGAAAGATATTAAAACAGAGGACAGTGTTTGACCTGAGTTGAAGGTGATTAAAAGCTGTCGATACAAAGTGTTGCTATTGTGCAGAGGAGTGAAATCTTGGGTGCCAGTAGTGACATGTCACAACGTAACCCATCCTGAAGCCACACACATGCCTGTGTCTACAACAGGTGTGTATGTGTGTGTGTGTGTGTAAAAGCCGCTAGTGGAAGCCATCATGCAACGCAGAGGTCTGCAACCTTTACTCTACATTTTGTCTCATCTCACCTGGATTAAAGTCCTCCTGGAGCCGAAAAAATACCTTCTCATTGAAGACAATACAGTGTATTAAATTCTACAGTTAAAATCATATAGAATAATATTTGATTTAATTTGATTTATATTGATCACGTAAATGGCAACTTAAAAACAGTTTGAAATAAAATAAACTGACATCAAGAAATAAAACAGTATCTTCAAATTCTTACACATCTCAGTTTACATGAACACAATGTTATATAAAGAAGATTTTTTTTAGTTAATGTATTTGAAAGGTTACAAAAGGTAACTTGAATTTGATAACACATGATCCTGTGGTCAACACATGCAAATTGCTCATTTCTTGCCACACATAAAACATGCATATTTAACCTGTACATTGGTGGTTAAATAAATCTGTTTCCACACAATTAAAATATTTATTTTCTTCCAGAATAGTGTTTTTATTGGTTTAGTTATTTTACCAGGGATTTAAAACTTATGGTTAGTCACAGGTGCAGGAAAAGTTGATGGTCTGTAGATGTTACAGGAGGTGAAGTAGGAAGGTGCTGAGTCATTGCACAATGTGATTTATTTTAGGTTAATAAATTGTTATATCTTGATTTTATTTGTCATTAATCATTAATAGCCTCTTTAAAAAATAACTTTATTTCAATAGTTTTTTTTTTAAAGCTTTAGGGAGCCTTTGCAAAAGAGTCAAAGAGCCACATGAGGCTCCAGAGCCGCATGTTGCAGACCCTTGGTTTAGTAAAATATATTTAATAATGAGTACTTGTCAGCTAAATATGTCAAAATAGGATAATACATCACAAATTATAGTAGTACCTGATATAATAAATCCAATAAAAAGTCATATATTTGATAACAAGTAGTTATCAATATCTTAGACTCAAGAGGGTTAATAACTGTCCATTAAAATAATTCACTGGAAGTATTCATACAGTAGACGTTTCTCCAGGTCTAAATGAACTTAAACACACCTGATTTTTCATGTTCATACACATTTTCCACACTTGTTCCTTCTCATTGTTTGTAATGCAGGAGTGACAAACCCAGGCCATGTGACGCAGACCACGTGTGAGCCTCTGACGTGTTTCCATGTGCACTTTGATTGTAGAGTCACATTCACTTCCTAACCTTTGGCCCAGCTGGGCTTTTCCACTGTAGTGCTAAAGGAACACATATCGATGAATTTGTCCCTGAGTCCAACACTGATTGACCAGTATTGATGAGGTGACGTTGTTGCCTTGGTAACCAAAACAAAGCTGATGGTGGATTGGTCAGAGAGGGAGAAAAAGTACATGAAAAGACCACGTCAATTTAAAACAACTGCCAGAGTATGGACTTTAAAATGAATATTTTTTATACACAACAAAGCATCACTCAGTTATCCTGCTCGTTGCTACCCAATGATGCAAGATCCTGGTTAGATGCCAGTGAGTTTGCATGTTCTCATTGACTGTGTTTTCAGTTTGTTCTCTTTGCTTTTGATCTTATACTTGATTTACTTGCAAGGGTGTCAAACACATTTTTGTTCAGGGGCCTCATTCAGACAAGCTTGATCTGAACTGGGCCGCAGATTTTAGCAGGAAAAAGACAAACGTCAACATTATTGTGCCCTAGTCTGCACTTCCAGGTATAAAGTATATAAAGCATACTAGATCGACAATATATAAGCATTACATGAATTAAACTAAAATTCTCTTACATTTCCTTGAAATTATGAACAATTGTTATTTAATTTAGTACAAAAATTTGAGGGAATCTGCAGGAAATTGAAATTGAAATTGAATTGACATTAAAAATACTCCCATCATGTGATATAAGCATGGGAAATTTGTATCCATGCGTATTTAGAGGGGTTGAGATAACAACTGACTTATTTTGTAATTTACACAATGATACATGTTTTTTTGGGGATCATTTTAATTTTCTCCTGCGGGTTGAATTAGATGCTCAAAAGGGCCAGATTTGGCCCCCGGGCCTTGAGTTTGACACATATGAATTGAAGCAAATAAAGCAGTAATTTGTAAATGCTCACCATCAGCTAAGCAGAAACCAAGGATTATTCATCCATCCATCCATTCAACCATTCATCCATCCACCAATGCAGAATTATTAACACATGATGCAGGACCAGCATCTACAACTCCCCATGGTTGCTAAAACGTCATTTCAACTGTCATTGTAGAAATTAGACACATGGCAGCCTCATCATCATCATCATCATCATCATCATCATCATCATCATCATCATCATCATCATCATCATAACATTCAGTGACAACTAAAGAAACTTGATAAAAACTTGATAAAAAAAAAAAACCACAACAACCTTCAAAATGATTGGTTTTCTGAAAAAGGCCGCACACAGCACCTGATGGCAGCCTGAGAAAACGGTAAGTTATGGTTCCCAGTGAAGACTCAGTAACAACAGAACATGATGGATCATTCTAGATCAAATGCTGTGATTCAGAAAAAACAACGAGCATGCATCACTACCAGGCTGTAAAGGAGGAAACATGGCGCTGAGTGTTCAGCAGTTACTTAGTACTTGTGGCTGCTTGACATGGACTGATAATGAACATTATCTTACTGAACCTCTACTATTATACGTCATCTAGTATTGATAGAGCTCCCAATTAAAGATAGCTGCGTGTACACTTTACGGTAAGATGTATGAACTTATCACTAGTTAACTTATGCAGTTTCAATTAACTGAAAAACTGTACTCATCTATATACCCTTAAAATAACGTGAATGGTTATTATAACTTTGTTAAATCAGCCTATAGTTCTCAATGAGACCCATCATTTGTTCTCACAAAACAATACAATGTTACTGCATGGCATGGCTATGAGATGTCTGTGGTGACATGATGACTGACGCAGATGGAAGGAAGCCACATGATTGACATATGCATCAGAATGCTGCATGTTTTATATTCAATGCTGCAGATTTTCAAATTATTTGAAGAAGATGATAAAATTATGCGGAGAGATTAATTGCTGAAGTCACTTTCATCCAATCCACTGCCTTGACTTAATGCCTTCTCTGTTCTTCTAATGGATGCAGTAAAAATCTAATCATAAATGCATTAGGTGCCAATAGTCTGTCTATTGGTCTCAGGAGGCTGAATCCTGCCATCCATCCATAGACCATATCTAGAAAATCTCATCTATCTCTGTTGAGTCTAATCAACTGTGGTGTTGTTTGAACAAACGCTTCATCAGAGATGGACCCTGAGAAGGCTTAGGCCCAGGTTCCAAGTTTTTTGGGGAAAAAAAGTTATATTTTATCATGAAAACTGTGATATAGAATTTAATTGAAAGCCTTTATTGTCATTATACACAGCACAATGAGATTTAAAAAAGCAGCTCCATAAAAAGTGCACACAGCAATATAAAAGACTAAACAATAAATACAGTAAATAAATACATTAGCGCAAGTTTAATAAGGTGATAGCTTTGGGGAAGAAGCTTTAGGCTGGCAAGACAAAGTCTGGTTGCTAAACAAAAGGAGCGCTGAATGTTGGATTATTTTATTATTATTTTGTTAAATATCCCCATGATGCTCAAATGTTATTAGAAGTAATGTCAATATTTCATTTTTTTTGTGATGAAAAAGTTGTTAGATTTTTTTCGGGAATGTAAAACAGTTCTATTGGTTAATGTAGTTGAGATTGTTAACTAAGACTCCTTTCCATTTATTTATTAGACATTATTGAATGAGAATGAACAAGTGAATAACTGTGATGTGGTTTCATAACACAAAACAAATTATTATGGTAGTTAATGAAACATCACAGTTGTACTACTAGTGGGTAACTGTTGCGTTGTTGTACAGCGATATGTAACAGTGCATCAGTGTATAGTCTTGTTTGTTTGTTTATTTCATTCAAGACGTTATGTTCAAGGTTTATATTTAGGTTTTTTAATGCAATTACTTCATTTACGAGTGATATTTTCACTGAGCCACTTTTACTTTTGAGAATTTTTTCAAGGAGTGTCTATAGACTTTAACTCAAGTAATGAAGCTGAGCATTTTATCCACCTTTGTAGTATTTGCTGTTTGTGTAAAGACACATGTTAACAGGTCTGTGTAATGTAGTGTTTGGGTGAAGTAAATGATCAGTTATAAGTTGAAGTTTATTAATAATAACATACTCCTCTCGATTGTGCACAGTTATAGATTTCATAGATGTTTTTCATCAGTTTTCATAGTTCTTTTTTTTCCCTTTTCTTTTCCTTCTGATCTCATACAAACACGTGTGTGTGTGTTGGTGTGTGTGTGTGTGTGTTACTGTGATGTGATCCATCCTTCCCTACCCTCTGTGCAGCAGGTCCTCCACAGGCCGGAGTGGGTCAGCACCTCCTCGTTCTTCCGGACAGTGTCGTTGTCACTCTGGCTCTTGGAGCGACACACACCACGGGAGTAGAGCCAGTAGTCCGTGCCCACAGCTATGGTCATGAGGCTGAAGGCGCAGAAGGCCCCTGCTGTGGTCAGCAGCATCATCATGCCCCGGTTGCACAGCCTCATGTCACCAACGGGCTCTCAGGGCTGTCGGTGGACTATCCGTGCATGGACCCGGTGGGCTGGAGGAAGCTCAGAGGGTGGGCACATCTGTGACCAAACACCCAGAGGATGCATGGACAGCATGGAACAGGATCAGACATTTTGTCTTTAAAACTCCATCAAAAGTGTTGATCAGCGTGGGCGTGGTTAGCAGGAGTGTAATCCAGGTGAGTCCAGATCCAGGTGACAGCAGCAGAGCAACATCCGCACACCTCCAGGACCCAGTGCAATGTGACAGAGCTAAACTGTGTGTGTGTGAGCTCTGTCTGTATGACCCCGCCTGAATGTGTGTTTGTATTTGTATTGGCAGTAGTCTGTTCAGCACCATGGAGAGCAGCTGGGATACATTAGTTTCAGCAGTGACTGACAGTTACTCAAGTCTCAACCTACTGAATGAAAGAGACCAAGGCTTTATGACCCAAACTGATAAGGACATTAAATAATTTAAGATTTTCTGAGCTGCAGACAAAAAAGCAATTCCTTGATTATTGTGCCCTAGTTTGCACTGAACTGTAATATACAGTATGTAAAGCACCAACAAATTCCAAGCAATAAGTGACTTATCAGTTACTGCAGGATCCTCCAATCTTACAAATTCCTTGATTTTTGTGACCAGTTGTAGTGTGATTTAGAGGAATCTTGTGGGATTGTTTGTAAGCAAAAGAAATCAGAGACTGCAGTCTAGTAATAAGTGAGATAATACTCCCATCATTTCCCCTCGTACAATACTCGACTTGTTTCAAACTCCAACTTAGTCACCAATCGTCCTAATACCAACCATTTAATCTGATCTAATAGGAGCCTCTCTTTGCATTTCATCCAAAACTGGAATTATGGAATTCATCAGTTGGTCCCTCAATGCAATCGATCAACCAGGCAGTGGTGAGACCGTGTGTCCAAGCAGGAAGTTTGCGGCTGGATATGCAATGAACACTTGTAACAAGTGGCAAGTTGTGTGTCTGTTGATGCTTTCCGTGAAAGATGTGGACATCTACATGATTGGAATTATTCCAATCATGTAGATGTGTTATGGTAGCAGGCATGCTGCTGATTGGAGCTGGCAGCTTTCTGACCTATTGCAAAGTCTGTATTAAGTTGGCAACTGTTTTGGGAAGTCTGCCAGTCATTTCTGAAGGATGGGGCAGGACTCTCAACACTCAGACTCATGTGATGAATGAGCTCAAAAGCAGGAGCTGCTTTTGGATGGTTTACGCAAAATAGAAACCAACTTGTAGAAGTTGAATGACTGACTTGCAAGTTAAAAAGGCCACCTTATTGGATCAGTGCAGAAACCTACGACAAAAGGTTATTTGAAATTAACCTAGCCGGAATCGAAAACACATTGCTTATCTTATTTGGCTTCCAAAGACCCCTTCACTCACACGCTATTTTATTGAGCTCTTTTGTGACTGTTTTTGTTGGGTTTTTTTTGGTGCATGTACGCTGAGGTTTTTTTTCTTAGTGTTATTCTGTCCTCCCCAACAGGGAACCATTTTTCATCTAAATACGGGGCGCCGCCCTTGTGGCAAACCACAGTTCTCCCGCTCCTGTCCTCCCATGTTATTTGTGTTATATGTGATTTTCTTGGACAGGATGAAACTGAAATTACATTTCGTTGCTCTGTAACATGTGCAATGACAAATAAAGCTATTCTATTCTAGTGGTTAAGAACGCTGGCCTTGTAATCAGAGGGTTCCCGATTCAAGCCTCACCTGCACCATCACTGTGGGATGTTGAGCAAGTCCCTTAACCCCGAACAGCTCCCCAGGCACCGCAAAGTGGCTGCCAACTGTTCCCCAGGGATGGTTAGTGAATTTCTCCATTGTGAGATCAATAAAGTATATAAAAAATATCTTTAAAATCATATTTTTTTTACCAATCTTAATGTATTTGTTGGTGTACTGAAAATGTCTCTTGATGTACCTTTTTTATGTAATGTTTCTGTATATTTTTAACTGTCTTTAATTTTTCTGTTCTTATATGTACTAGAATCTTTTTTATGGACCCCAGGAAGATTAGCAACCACCACGGTGGAAGCTAATGGGGATCCAATCAACAAACGTCTGAATTATTTGGCAATCTACAGAATTATTAATTATTATGTAATAGTTTTTTCTACTGCGGGCCGAAATTGGATGAACAAAATGGACAACCTTTGTCCCCAGGCCTCAAGTTTGACACAATATACTTAGTTTTAGTCAAAATGTAGTCATCAGGACTATTTTAATTATAGTCAACTAACATTATTGCTTTAGTCGACTAAATCTGCTACAGATATAGTCGACTGAAATGTAAAGCATAAGAGTTCATGCATTTAATAAAGCTTCAATTACTATTTATTAACCTGATCAGGTTTGTCCTGCCTTTATTAAGAGCTTTAAAAGTCAGGGGAAGAAAATAAAGTTATCACTTCAGACAGCCTTAAATCAGCTTTATGTAGCATAAAAAAATTGGGTGGCGTAAATGTTTTGACTTCAGACGACCGTTCTATTTATTGTCTGTATATGAAAAAAAAACACGTGACAAGATATTATGAGAAGTTATTTTAATGCTCATATCTTTCAGAAGGCGTCTCACTCACAGGGTTGTGAGATGCATGCAACATGTACACCGTCATGTGACACATTTTTATTCAGGTTGCTTAATATAAGTTGCCCTCTTTTCTGTCGGCTCATCATCCTCTTTATCTGGATTTACCTTTTGCATAGTAAACATTTTATTGCCCTCTACTCCATCTCGTTTCTTACTGTGTTAACATGAGTGTTAACTGAAGAACTGGGAAGGAAGGAAGAAAAAAAAGATCAGGAGAAAGCTCAAAAAGCGGCAGTAAGGGAGTTTAGAAGGAACAGGTGATGGGACGCTGGAGCGTAGAAGTGTATGAAAAGCACTGTTAGTTCCAGACTGAATTCCTTTCAACACGTACTGAAACACAGCTCGTACAGAGACGTTACATCTATTTATATGACCATTACATAGTCAGACATAGAGATAAGCAGTCTTTCTACTGTGCTTTGTAAAGCCAACTCTTTAGCCCTGCGTGTTTAAACACTGTTAGCGTCCACAGTATTCTGAGCCAAAAGGAAAACTTGGGTTGAACATGAACATTTACAGAATTGCACCAAGTAACCCCTAAAGTTTATTAACCCTTTCCCAACGTCTAAAGCAAATGTTAAACTACGGTACTGACAAACATGGCATGCATAGAGGAGCTGCACCACAAAGACTGGATAGGCCTACACAGCACTAACCCACTGCATACACAGTGCCATAGAAAAAAGTGAAAGTGTGACTAAGCAAAAGAAACACTGTTTTTAAATACCTCCACCGAACAGGCAGCATGTGTGACAACGACTTCTCTTTTCTTATATATATATCGTTTTGCATTAATTTGGAAGACGAGACGTGCTGCAGACTAAGCTCAGGACTTTTACTGAAACATGAGGCGATAAATCAGTGTATTTCAACTTCATCCAAGTGCAGAACGCTGCCTGCACACACATGTAGTACCTGGAATACTGACAACCTCTTTGTTGCTTTGATAACTGAATTATAGACTGTATGATATAGTTTGTTTTAAAATATGAAAAGAAGTTTCCACAACAACAACAAATACAATATATTCTGGTTCTCAACCTGTAGGAAACGTTATCACCTTCATTGCCAAGGCTTTTGGTTGCAAAGCAGGAGCCATTGGTAATTCTCCAGATATTAATGATTGTTACATTTACTTCTACTAAAATACAAACTTATTCCAACAGTAGCTCCTGTAGGAGTGACTGTGTTCAGCAGTGTGTTTGTTTTACCAGTCACAGCTTTAAGCTCGACTAGAGAGCACCAAGGGCCTGTACGACAAAGCTGGATTTCTTTTTACCCTGCTAACTTCCCTGATTTATTCTGTGTGCTGTACTACGACCCTGGTGAACATCTTACGAGGCTAAATCCCCGTGGTAACTTAGGCTGAACACCTAACCTGGTCAGGACCAGGTTTTGTTCTGGATTAGATCTGAGCGAGTACAAAAGCCCCGCCTCCTGACCACTCAGTTCTCTTGGAAAACAACCTGCCCAATAAAAGGTGGATCATTCTGTGAGCACGTCGCTGTGCGGATCTGATGTGATGATGACAGGAGAGAATATTCAGGCATCAAAGTAATCCTTTCATTTACGGATAACATCCTGCAGGAAACAGATTTTTTTCTGTTGGCCTGACCAACATTAGTCAGCTAATATCTCGCTTCGTAGTACAGCTGCTCTGTGACGGAGAATGTTTGGTGAGGTGAAGCCCGCTAACAGAGAGATATCCCGAATATACTTATCCAGCTTCGTAGTACAGGACCCAAAACACAACAAGCAAGTGGAAGAAGGTCTTGACTTCACTCAACAATAGAAATATACCAATCACACTGTTTAAGTATGATGGTGGGAGCATCTCTGGAATTGAAAAAAAAGTTTGGAAAACGCTGATGAACATAGATTTTAAATACTAAAAACTTTCACAGTCTTAATGCTGTGATTGCAGCAGAGGATCTATCAAGTAAACACTGATTTAAAAAAAACAAAAAAAAAACACAAGACATTAAAAACTTTCACTTAAAAATATATTTTTCCCAAATCTTCCTTATGTCAAATTAAAAATGCAACCAAACTTGACAACATTCCAGGGGACTGTATACATGTGTATTTGACACACTGATCATGGAATGTTTATGACGCTGCTCTCCTTGGCTGAAGAATCGCAAAATTAAGTAAACAGACACACTGGTGGTCGCTGATGGATACACACATTCACCGTAATTCTCGACTGGCAGATTGATCTTCTGCATGGTGAGGTTCTCTTAATACAAACTATGTTAAGTAAAAAAAAAATATGCTGGTTACCACATGGTTACAGCTCTAAACCAAAGAGATTAGAAGTTATTTTCATTATTATTTGTGATCACATTTGTCGAGGTCCATGTCTGTAGCGGAAATGACGTGGCTTTAAGATGCAGGATGAGTCTATGAAATGTTACTGGATCAATGTAGGTGGATGAATACTCTTATCCAACAGGAACTCCTCAGACTTCTATGACGAACTCAGGGTTAGTGAAGGAGAAATCTTTAAACTCATTCTGGTCCAGGTTCATGATGAAAAGCTTATCAGTCGGCGTCAGCTCCACTGCCATCTTTGTGAACTCTTTGTCAAAGTTGCCGACGTCTCTTCGAGACTTCTGTAAAAGAAATGTAAAAAGGACAAAGACAGGAGAGTCATAAACAATTCCTTAATGAATAAAAAGCACTGTGGACAACATGTGGAACAACTTTCTGGATAAAGCACAAAGATGAGGAAACGGTGATCGTTCTTAGCAGACAGACATGATCTAAGGGGGGAGGACGATGTTAAAACACTTCATGTCAGTCCATCTGTTATGGGATATCCAAGCCTCTACATGGCAATTGTAATTAGGGGTGTAATGATCCATTGATCTAGATTGATACATCAATTTGTTGCACAACGATTCAATTGGATCAATGGAAACAAACCACTGATCAACAATGTCAGTGAAACACGGCACAGGTTTTTTATTCTTTGTCAAAAAGAAGGATTTCCGTTTAAATGTCTGAAATGTTTCACTGTTACAATTGCTGGTCACACTTTAAGCTGTCATTAGGATGAATAAGATGTCATGGAGGCTGTCATTAAAAAGTAACTAAACCCCAAACCCACTGTTTTCTGCTGAATACAAATGTATTTGGGTATTAAGTAGTGCTGTTTATGAATCCGAGTCCCACTCTTCACATTTTAGTATTTTAATTGTGCGTATTTAGTTGTAAAATGTCAGAGTTACTGGCCTCTAAGGGTTGAACACCGTCTGTTACAATAGAATCTTGCTCCTGGCTGAAACGGATTCTTCAAGATTCCCGCGTCATCAACTTTCACTGTTGGCCCCGCCCCTCCTATAAAAGCAGAAAGGAGGGAGAGGCTATTCTCCGATCACAGTCCTCAGTGAGCATTGATTGACAGCCAATGAGGAAGTTCACTGTGTTCCGCATGTGCCAGTGATGTTTTTGACTCTGTGCTTCAATAAAGAGCAGATTTTGCGCTAATCAGATGGTGTATTTACAGACATCTACGCTATGAGTGCATTCCCGTCTGTCTTGCGTGTGCGCAGACGTACGTGTTCGTCTTAAGCCTGATACTGTATATGGTTCTGCGACAGGACCTACATTGGGGGCATGACGCAGAGGTTGGCCCTTTTACTTCTGCGTAAAAGGAACGCCTCGCTATGTGATTGGCAGCCCTGCCGCTAGGGGGTTGTGGCTGTGTTGTTGTTACAAATGAGCATTAAAAAGCCCTTGTTTATCTTCCGGTCTTATAAAACAATGTTTTATGTTTTTTAAGCATCTTAAAATGTAATTTATTTCTGGATTAGTACTTGCCTACTTTACCTAACCACGTGTTTTTTTGGACACAAACATTAAAACAACGGTTTCAAAACGTGCACTTTATTTTTCAATATATAGTGTGGCAAAAAAGTATTTAGTCAACCACCAATTGTTCAAGTACTCCCACTTAAAAAGATTAGAGAGGCCTGTAATTTTCATCATAGGTATAACAACTATGAGAGACAAAATGAGAAAAAAAATCACATTGTAGGATTTTTAATGAATTAATTGGTAAATCCCTCGGTAAAATAAGTATTTGGTCACCTACAAACAAGCACATTTTCTGGCTCTCACAGACCTGTTTGAACTCGTGATCAGTATAAAACACACCTGTCCACAACCTCAAACAGTCACACTCCAAACTCAACTATGGCCAAGACCAAAGAGCTGTCAAAGGACACCAGAAACAAAACTGTAGAACTGCACCAGGCTGGGAAGACTGAATCCGCAATAGGTAAGCAGCTTGGTGTGAAGAAATCAACTGTGGGAGCAATTATTAGAAAATGGAAGACATACAAGACCACTGAAAATCTCCCAAGATCTGGGGCTCCTCGCAAGAACTCACCCCATGGGGTCAAAATCATCACAAGAACAGTGAGCAAAAATCCCAGAACCACACGGGGAGACCTAGTGAATGCCCTACAGAGAGCTGGGACCAAAGTAACAAAGGCTATAATCAGTAACACACTACGCCGCCAGGGACTCAAATCCTACAGTGCCAGACGTGTCCCCCTGCTTAAGCCAGTACATGTCCAAGCTCATCTGAAGTTTACTAGAGAGCATTTGGATGATCCAAAAGATGATTGGGCGAATGTCATATGGTCAAATGAAACCAAAACAGAACTTATTGGTAAGAACTCAAGTTGTCGTGTTTGGAGGAGAAAGAACACCATACCTACTGTAAAGCATGGGGGTGGTAAGATCATGCTTTTGGGGCTGTTTCTCTGCAAAGGGACCAGGACGACTGATCCGTGTAAAGGAAAGAATGAATGGGGCTATGTATCGTAAGATTTTGAGTGAAAACCTTCTTCCATCAGCAAGGGCATTGAAGAAAGGGTATATTACAAAGTATTGGGATTAACTGTTTTTATTGACCAAATACATATTTTCCACCATAATTTGCAAATAAATTCATAAAAAATCCTATAATGTGATTTTCCAGATTTTTTTTTCTCATTTTGTCTCTCAAAGTTGAGGTATACCTATGATGAAAACTACAGGCCTCTAATCTTTTTAAGTGGGAGAACTTGCACAATTGGTGGCTGACTAAATACTTTTTGCCCCACGTAGACATAGGCAACTTGTAAACAAAGTATATCAAGCGCACTGTCAACTGCTCCGGTCAACAGTCACGCCAGGGGCGGGACACCGCCCTTGCCGTAGAGCACAAAGAGAGCAGCGAGGTAACCTGGTCCACGGCCCCGGAGAGTGGGGAGTTGGGAGCGGGACAACGCTGTAAAGATCGCTTTAAACATAACATCATGTCTGCTCCTCTGTCATTGTTTACTGTTAATGAAATGCACACACAAACACTGTAGGTACAGGGACGAGGCAGAGTAGCGATGATAACAGTAAACACACCTTTTGTCTGTGATTGACTGGGTTTGGCGGTGCTTCACACGTGCTGCAGCCATGAAAGGAAATAATAAAACTCTGGCAATTTTAGTCTGTTTCTGTTCTCTCTTTGACTCAATTTCAAACAACTCTTGTATCGCTCCACAAAAAGTTGAAACATGGCAGTGTGACTGGAAAAGGTAGTGACCGGGGCTGAGGTTTGGCGATGACCAATCACAGCCCTTGTGTTCCACGTCGACTCAACGTGTAGTCAGGATTTTTTGGAGGAGCACGTCGGGTACGGGGAGGGGGTCTACGCCTACGTAGAGCGCTACATGTATCTACGGCAGCAATTTTACGCAGAACCATATATCAGGCTTTATGGCTATGAGCAGAGTGTCTTACTGCTACAGCAGTAATGCCCATAATCAAGGCATTTATTGAATTTCCCTCCTGGTGGCAGGTCAGCAGAAAGCAGGGGTTTAGTTACTCTTTAAGTGTCATTAAATGATGACACGTCTGGAACTATGTTGGTATTTTTTTGGTTTGGTAGAGAGATCTAGTGGGTCTAGGGTTAGGGGTTAGGCTAACAAAGGGTTAGGGTAATGTAGGGTTAGGAGTTAGGGTAACGAAGGGTTAGGGGTTAGGGTAACGAAGGGTTAGGGTAACGAAGGGTTAGAGTAACGAAGGGTTAGGGGTTAGGGTAACAAAGGGTTAGGGGTTAGGGCAACGAAGGGTTAGAGTAACGAAGGGTTAGGGGTTAGGGTAACGAAGGGTTAGGGTAACGAAGGGTTAGAGTAACGAAGGGTTAGGGGTTAGGGTAACGAAGGGTTAGGGTAACGAAGGGTTAGAGTAACGAAGGGTTAGGGGTTAGGGTAACAAAGGGTTAGGGGTTAGGGCAACGAAGGGTTAGAGTAACGAAGGGTTAGGGGTTAGGGTAACGAAGGGTTAGGGAATAGGGTAACGAAGGGTTAGAGTAACGAAGGGTTAGGGTAACGAAGGGTTAGGGGTTAGGGTAACGAAGGGTTAGAGTAACGAAAGGTTAGGGGTTAGGGTAACAAAGGGTTAGGGTAACGAACGACAGCCTTCATGACACCTTATTCATGCTAATGACGGGTGTCATGTCATAATAATGACAGCGTAATGTCAACCTTTATGAATAAAACTTCAAATAAAGTGTGACCCAATTGTTTGGTATTTTATTCTAGTTTGAGGTGAAATGTAACTGTTTGAAATAGGTTTATAATATTGTGAAATCATGGCGGACTTCGCAATATCGGCAAATATTGTGAGAATTGTGAGTCAAAATTAGCACAACATTACTCGGATTTATTACAATTAAGGCCAAGTCTAACTTTAAAGTCCATTTTCAGTCAAAACCCAATGGGTTCAGCTGGTCAACGGGTTTGGTTAAGTCAAAGTCTATGTCATCTGATCATCTGCAAAAAGAGACAAAATACAGACTCCATAAAAGACTGAAGGATCAAGTAGACAAAAAACATTTTGAGAACAAACTGAGGATGAAGAAGCACACACTACCTCCCAACTTGCAAAAAACCCTTTAACGACCCCCAGACATCAGAGAATAGACGAGAGACAAACTTCAAATGGTAGAGAGATAGAATAGCAATGGTTTCAGTAAAGAACAGAACAGGAACCATTAAACAGAGCTGCTGCTGACTCAACCACAACTGAAAAGGTGCTGAAACGGGTGAAGCAGTGAGCCCAAGGCAAGGCACATGTATTAGGACACACACGCACACACACACACAGCATTTGGTGTCCTACCTCCTCCAGTGTCTCATCATAGGTCTTCCATCTGAAATGAGGGGGTGGGGACAGGAAACTTTCCCATCTCTACCACTGGTCCACGCTTTCCCCATTGACACAGCACAATGATGTGAGTGAAGCATGGGGAACTCGGCCAGTGGCGTCTCTAATGATGGTTTGTGGAGCTGAGCTCTTTTAAAATCTCCAAATACTAATATTTGATAATTAATTTATTCTAAAGATACCAAATCCAAGTAATCTGCATAGGTTGCAGAGCAGTGTGAAGTCTGCCATTATTTATTTCATATTAATGTGGTTATTTCACATTTGCTAACATGTCTTGGAAATAAACACTTTTTGGATTTAAAGTATTTTACTTATAAAACCAGTAGTTAAGACACGTCCAGTCACAGCAGCCCTGCCCCCACAGCGCTGCACGGTTATGCATCAATTCTCACTGAGGGCTGTGAGAGGAAGGAACTAGTCCCCCCTCCCATCTTTAATAGGAGGGGCGGGGCCAACAGTGATTGTGATGGTTAGTGACGTCAATGATCTAATCTCAGCCAATAGCAAAATTCAATTTACAATAGCCTGCGTTCAACCTATAGAGGCCAGTTACACTCACTATTACAACTAAAAATACTGAATTTCAATACTTAAACCAGGCCCTTGAGGACTGGAGTTCACCAGCCCTGACTTAGACTAAAATGTGAAGAGTGGGACTAGGATCAATACACTACATTACTTCATACCTAATCATATACAATATGTATTCAGCAGAAAATAAGGTTTTAGGGTGTATTTACACTTTAAACTGTTGACTAGCACTAACCCTAATTTTTCCAGAGATTTATTGTAATTCAAGTGATGCAAGTTCAATGAATAGCTTGAATCGTTACAAAGGTAAGTACTGAACAGCCAATGGTTAAAAAAAGGGTTGGTTACCCAAAACTGAAAAATAATGTACATTTTAGAATTATACAAATGGGTCTTTTTCAGGGACCATGAAGTGGGTTAACAATTTAAAGCTGTTCTGCAGCAATGAAGGTTGAATCAGCCTTGAAAGCTGGTGCTATTAATTCCTACAGGTGTTCAAACTTTTCTTGGTTACTTACAACCCCCTCTGTCTGCATAAAAGCAGTGTTGGGAACACTGTACTTATTGGTGAGTCAAAAGTTTAGAATACATTTTGGTCTATAACTGGATTTCATGATTTCGTTTTCAACTCAAATTGCTTATTTGTTCTATGCTTTTGTTTCAGAGTGCAACGACACAATAAACTGAATGATTTACAGGAAAAAACAGGAAAAATTGTGGTGTTCTAAAACTATTTATTAGGTTTTAATTTTTTTTGCGATAACCTAACATCAAATTCCATGATTATTTTAATAAACCAAAATACAGTTTAAAAAAACACAAAAAGTTCTCATTAACTAGCATAGATTTCCAATGTGTTGTTTAGTCTTTTGTGACGCTAGCCTCTTCTAAATGTGTGTTAACAGGTTAAGACCTGGTCTTCCACTTTAATCAAACCAATACTTAACTGAATTTAATCCATTCATGATTCGTTCTTTTGTAAACACGCAGTAAGAAGACACACACAGCAGAAATAGTCTGGCAGGCACCAGTGACTGTATTATCAACTTCCAGTCATACAGGACAATTACACAGTCTACATGAGCCCATCTACCCAAATATTTCAGTTTGATGACTTGATACAACTTTGGATCTCCTGTTAAGATAAACACTGATTCATCTTTCAACGCTGCATGTGCTCAACTTCCCTTCAATCAACCTCCTATTCAGTGAAAATCTTTCAAAAACAGAAACTGATCAACAATATTGCCTTACTAAAGTTTGACACATTGTTACAATCCTAGATCTTTGTTTGATTACAAAAGTAATGTACAACTCAGAACAGTTTGTTTTTTAATTTCTGAAAAAGACTTTCAATGATATTCTCAGGGGGGAGCTGAGCGTTAATACACATAATTGACAATAACATTAGTTCTGCAAAATGGCACAAGTTGGCTGCCCTACTCCACGGTTGTTGTGAACTAAATCTAATCCATCCTCATGACTAGGAAACCTTAATATGGCACTTCTATATGTACGCCGACACAGTACCAGCATCATCCAACTACAGCTGGACTCACAGTAGATATTGTTCTCCATGAATGGGTGTTTACAAGTGAGGTGATATGTCTTATCAACAGTGTCATGTAAAGAATGTCCGCAGGAAGAGAAAAGTAATGACTAATAAACTCACTGTTCGTCATCTGAAAGGTGTAAAAATGAACTGAGAAAAAAGAAGCAGATGAGCTCACTACACCTGACTCAAAAAGAGTATGGTTCTAATGACTGAAGTCCACATTGGGATACTGAAACGATCATAGCGAGATTGTTGGTCCGTTTTCAAGCACACTGTGGATAATGACAATGTGATAGCCTATAACAACTAGCAGAAACGTTTAATTTATTTATATTTAGCATTTATGGCGAGATCACAGTGATAAGGAATCATGCTGTTGTTTAAGTTACTGAGGGAAAGCCTAACTTTTCATATTCAACCAATTATTATATTATATTATATTATTATATTCAACCTGAGTAGATTGTTTGCGACATTTATGTCTAGTCAGCAGAGATGTGTGAGTTTTGAGGAAACCAGATTGGCTGTTTGAATTCTGAAACTGTACAATAAGCTATGCTGTGAATCTCTTCGTGGCTGCAGCTCTTTAACACACTGACACTGGACTAAATTCATTCATATTGCACCTCGGGAAACGTCGAGCTGTCTATTCTGCCAAATGCAGCCTGGATGTGTCATGTTGGTGAACCCTCATAAAAAAAAAAAAAGAAAGAAAAAGAAAGGTGTGATGTGTATGGGGTTACTAGCGTAGCCCTGTGCAGTGTGGCTTGGTCAGTGAGTTGTGTGAGGGTACTCAGGGTTAACAATGAGAAGCCTGGAATTCTTCCTGGTCCAGGTTGGCTATAAGCTCCTGATCTGGGGGGGTCAGCTCTGGGGGGTGGCGCGTGAAAAAGCGATCAAAGTTCTCTGCATCGCGCCCACACTGCCGTGGAGAGGAAGAGAGATGCGGGGAAGGAGTGAGTTTGATGATGGATGAGATGAGAGAGAAAAAACGATAACAACAAACAAAGAGAAAAAAGAGAGATACAACTAAAACATGACGTCAACCAATCAAATCACTTACAGCTGAAGCTGTGGATTTCCATTGGTCCATATGTAAGCCAGTGACATCTCAGCTTCATCATTGGTGACTACACTCACAAATCTCTTGCTTTTCTTTTTGTCAGAGTAGTGACCAATGGTACGTGATGGTTGGGTTTGGGGAATGAGCGATCGGATCTCTCCTAACCCACCTTTGGAATTCTTTACTTCAACTATTCCCAAAGAAATAAGTAATACAGGTGAGTGAGTAAATGTGGGATATACTCACAGCTTTTGGTTTGAAAGGGGGCTGAACTTCTTTATTCTCCAGCTTTTCCCAGTCTATATAACGGAAGAAGGCGTGCTCCTTGATGTCTCTCTCCCCCTCAGGACCACAGCCCAGACGCTTCCCTGGGTGTTTGGTCATCAGCTGGGAATCAAAAATAAAGTCCCACAATATTTAGCTCTTCCCCACCTGACGATAACCAAAACAACTTCACTTAACAAAAAGAAACTAAAGAATAGGTGACTTGAGCCCTATCAATATTTTAACTAAAGATGTCAGGGTTGGGGTCAATTACATTTTTCAGTTACAATTACATTTTCAATTATCCATGTGTAATTACAATTATATTACGATTACAGTTACCAGCATTTTTTTTCAATTACAATCAAATTACAATAATTTTATTATCTTCAAAGTTAATTACAATTACATTCTCAATTACTAAAGTTCACACAGTTACTGAGCCTGAAATAAATAACCAGATAAAAGGTAATCTTCCTCTTGTGCTAGCTTTCTGTGATAACAGGTCCAGAATCAGCTGTAAAATACACTAAAAACGAATGTCTATCATTTAATTTATTTCATATGTATTGGTTACCTTGTTAGGCTTCCTATTCAATGAAAATATAGGTTTTAATGTTTTTGGTGTGGGGTCTGAGCCTTTTTTGTGTCACTATACCCCAAGATTTACATTTTTTTTTTTTTCAAATGGTAAAATGTGGGAAAGCTGGATATGAAATATATTTTAATAATTGTTAACTACATATGTGTAAAACTGTACATAGAACTGTAACATGGTTCCCCAGTTTTGCATTAAATTATAATTGACAATTTTTTATAGACTTTTCATGGCAATTACAGTCAATTACAAAAACTCGATTACAATTTAATCAAATTACGATTATGACAGTAACACATTTTAAAATTACAATTTAATTTTTGACAAACTTGTAATTAATTATCAATTGCACCATTACAATTATAATTGATCCCAACCATGGCCGATATTAACCAATACCAATATATACAAAGACCGCCTCCCCCCAACTTAATCTTAGATCACATAATATATACTGTATATATATATATATATATATATATATATATATATATATATATGAATGGCATTCACATTGTAACCATTAATTTTAATATGATGTCCCACTCTGCCCTAATTCAACTTCAGTAATAGAAAAATTGCAATTGAAAAAAAAAAAAAAAAAACATGTCTCAAACAGCAGCACATATCAGGTTTTCTACATCGGTGGAAAAACCAATAACGATGTCAACCTATAATACATTTTAAATGAAAACAACACAATCTTAAACAACTGCATTCTATACTTTCACTTTGTCAAATATGAATGTAAAAGTTTAAATTAAATGCAGTGGAAAGAGAAAAATGAAGAAAAATAAAATAAATATAGTATAAAAACATGAGCCTTTAGATCTTGTCACTTTGTTTTTTCATTTGTTACACAGTATAACAAACATGACCAAGAAGTAATTAGAGAAAAAAAAAAAAGTCTTTGGGGTCACCAGAAATTTGTGATAACAAAATAGGGTCACGATCCAAAAAGGTTGGGAACCACTGCTCAAAACCTTTTCAAAACTCAAAGATCTAATACCAAAGAAAGCCATGCATTCATTTATTGAAACACAAGCATTACGAGCTAAGATGTTGTATAATTTCTATAGGGTGTAATTAATCAAATTGCACGCAGCCAACATATTATTAGTGGGATCTGTGGACGAGGCGTTCAATGATGGTACATTTGTGCATGGAGCTTTAATTCTCACCCCCTTGCAGATGGCAACAGCTTCTTTGGACATGGATTTAGGGTAAGAGACGTGATGCTCCATGATCGACTGGAACAGTTCATCTTCATCTTCTCCATCAAAAGGAGGCTGAGTAGACAGAGCAAAACTCCATTTTAACTCACGTTTTTTTATCAACTGAACTGAAGAGTGTGCAAACAAACCTGCCCAGCCAGCATCTCATAGAGCAGCACACCAAAGGCCCACCAGTCTACAGACTTCCCGTATGGCTGATAGGCGATGATCTAAAGCAACAAGAACACATTCATACTGGACAGCTTTATAATAACAACCTGTTAATTCAGTCCAAGGAAAACGTGTAGTTCACCTCTGGAGCGATGTAGTCTGGTGTCCCACAGAAGGTCTTTGTGGTCACTCCGTCAAGCATGTTTTCTTTGCACATGCCAAAGTCTGCAATCTTTATGTGGCCTTCAGAATCCAGCATCACATTGTCCAGTTTCAGATCACTGAATAAAACACACCAGGGTGGGGCTCAATTACATTTTTTAGTTACAATTACGTTTTCAATTACCCATATTCAATTACAATACAACTCAAATTACAATAAATTTTCATCCTCAGAAAGTCAATTACAATTACTAAATTTCAAATACAATTAATTATAATTACTGAGCTTGAAATAAATAACCTCATAACCATTTAACCATCCTCTTGTGTTAGCTTCTCTTATGATAACGGGTCCTAAATCAGCTGTAAAATACACTAACAACTTATATACCATCTAATTCAACTTGGTTACCTTGTTAGGCTTCTTAATCAATGAAATATAGGTTTTAGTATTTTGGGCGTTTGCATCTGAGCTTTTTTGTGTCAGTATACTCTTCAATTTACTAATTTTTTTAATTATTAAAATGTGGCTTGTTATGAAACTTGTTTTAATAATTGTTAACTACATATGTGTACAACTGTACGTAGAACTGTAATGTGGTTTTCAAGTTTGGCGTTAAATTACAATTGACAATTTTTATGGCAAATTACAATTACAAAGTCAATTATCTGAACTAAATTACAAATTAATTACAATTAGAACTGCAACAAATTTTTTAAATTTACAATCACAATAACGCCATAATTGTAATTCATTATAATTTACGCAATTAAAATTATAATTGACCCCAACCCTGGAAAACACCCACAACAGTTTTGATCTCGAGACTGAACTGCACAGGACGCCATAAACACTTTAGGAACCAACTCACCGATACACAATGCCCTTAGAGTGAAGGAAGAAGAGGCCAATTGCAATCTCTGCAGCGTAGAACCTACAAGAACCAACAGCCTTTAATTCAGGGGCCAGACCATAGAAAGACTGTGCATGCATATGAAGACTCCAAATGCTGTAATAAGAGCCAACATTACAAGGTATATTTAAAGGTCCAGTATTATGCTATTTTTCACTCATCTCCATTTGTTTTAAGAACCCCAACAACATAGTATTTCAGGGTTTTAGTCCTCAGAAAAGTCACTTTAATGACACTTCTAAAAACAGGCCGTTTTGGGGCCTTCATGCATATACCTAATGTAGAAGGTGATAAGTGGTCACCGTAGCTGTTCTATTTTTGCTATCCACACACTTGTTATTGTTTTCAGCCAAAAAACGGCACATTACAGTAAAACATATGGCTATTTAAGCGGCTATTGTGATTGTGAGTCAGACAAAAGCTGCTTCAGGGTGTGTGTGTGGCAGCAGCAGCAGCAACAGAGTAAACTATCAACTTAGTCATCTTTATCAAACACTCACCAAAGTGTTAAGCTGCTAAGTCACTTTCTGGTTATCTTCACCACTTCTAACCACAGGAATAGTCCATTTAAGGAGGTAATAATTTGTTTTGTCCAACTGCTGCATTGCATTGGGTCACAAACACATCAGATCATGTCAAAGGCGATATGTAGCGGTGTAACGGCTACTAAAAGTGGAACGCTAACAATAATCCTTTTTAATTATTTATATACTGGATAATCTATATACTGAATGTAAATATATTATAAGCTATGCAGCCTGTAGATTTGCATTTGAGACGGAAAAAACAGTGAAGGAAAGCAGTTGTTTGTCGCTGCCTTCGGATGCACTTAATATTCACGCTGCTGATTTGGAAAAGCACTTTAGATAATATGGTGCATTTAATGCTTGACTTGGTTTTATGCTTTCTACAGATAAAATTTAGTTAAAGTGTTGAATTTAGATTATATCTACATCCTGTTACATCTATAAATATGCATTGTCCCTTCCAAATGCTAAGATTCTTTTAAACTTCTACTATTGCCTAATTGAGAGTGTCTTAACCAAGTGTATTACTGTGTGGTTTCATAATCTCACTCTGAAAGAAAAAAATGCTCTGAACAATGTGGTTGGCTCAGCCAGCAGGACCATTGGCTGTACTTAAATCGAGCTTTACAAATAGCGAATGACGCCTCAGGCCACCCTGCCAGGGCCATCTTTGAAATGCCTTCTTCAGGGAAAAGGTATCGCTCCATCAAATGTTCCACTGCTCGCCATTTGAACAGTTTCTTCCCACAAGCTGTGGTGACTCTAAACAAGGCACTTTAATTTTGTATGGACTTTTTATTGTACAGAATTGACCCTATTGTATTTTTATGTGGTTTTATGTGACTCTTTATTCTAGTATTTTACATTATAGTATTTTTAGTGGCATTGATTAATTGTTTGCTTTTTATTGTGTAATGTCTTTTTAAATGTTGACTGCACTTTGAGCTCCTTGCACATTTTTTTCAGATGTGGTTTTCATACTGCAAATGGCTAATAAACTGAACTGAACAAATAAAATAAACGGAATTGAAATTGAGTGCATTGCTCAGCCCCTGCTTAATTTCTCTCCATCGTCCCTTTGCTTTCAAATTGTAATCAAACTGCATCAAGGTCAATGAAATCCACTGGTGTAGTGCAGCATTTCAAACATCTTCAAACCAACTATTGATTTTCTTTTTTTTTTTTTTACGCAAACCAAACATTACTCGCATAAAAAAGCCAATCATCTATATTTGAATAATAAATTGTACAACTGATCAAAATCATGAATGATTTAGTAGATCCATTGAACCTGAACCTGTCACCTGTTCTTTAATAAAACTGGAGAGTGAGAAATCAAATAAGAAGCAGCACAGACATAAGACGTTCCAAATAACTTATCAAAATAGTCCTTCAGCTGCTGTAAATGCAGATCTGATTTCAAACTCATTTCAAGCACATTTACGGTAAAAACGAGAGAGTATCAAGCATGTTTACTTCTCACAGCTACAGGTAATTTTCGTACGGTCATAAATTGACATTAGCTTTTTTATTGCTTCATTTTGCAACAGCTACAACACCCAGACATAGATCTGCGCTGGGCTGATAGAGACTTCAGCCTTGGTGTCGTCTGCCACAGCAGGAAACACCCACTCTCTATCGTAGACGCTACAATACATGGTTCAGCAGAGTGGATTAAATGACTATCGTTGTATTTCAGAAATTAAAAGTGTTGATAGTGAGCGACGCAACATACATTGATTCCCAAACTGGGGTTCACGCCCCCTAGTGGTGTGTGTGACATCATGACAGGGGGTTGCGAGAACAGCCTTAGTGAACTTTGAGCATATAAAATGGAAGAAAATGTTTTTTTACTTTGCACTCAAAGAACTTTATTGTTATATTTCTAAACAATGTGAATGCACTTTTTTTTTAAAATGACTTTTGAAGAAGTTACAATTTTTGCCCATTTATTTTAAAACTTATGTTGCAATTGGGGCCCCTTAAAATTCTTCATTCTTCAAAGGGGGGCACAGCAGAACACATTTGGTAACAACTGCATTAAGTCAGGGTGGAAACATTTATCATATATATTAGTTAATTTATTTATCAAAATGTATGAATTAAATAAGCTATAGGTGATAAGTCATAAGGTGAATTCAATCTTTTACATTTGTCTACATCATAGAGTGGAACAAACTAAGGTACACAGCAACTCATCTCTGGCCTCTTGAATGACATTTTGGTAGTTTACATGACTGTTTATAAACTTGCCATATTCTAACATATTTTTATCACTTTTTTCTTGCCATATTTTTGCTCCTTTTAATGTAATTCTGCTACATTACTCCCCTTTCTGCTACTTCTCCATCAAATTTCAATGCCTTTTCTGCAAATTTTTTTGACACTTATAAAATATAAATCCTTTCCACCATTTTTACACCTAATGTTGCGTATGCTGACCCATATTTGTCACTTGAACCTCTTTTCACCAAATTTCATGAATATCTTTTGACAATTTAACCACATTCACGACTTGTCATACCCATTATTTGCCAGTTTAAACTAATTGTTCCTACTTTTAAATGACCACAACCGCCCCATTTCTGCCACTTTTGAGCCAATATTGACACTTTGAACCCTTTTTACCACTTTTTCTGACCACTCTAGTTTGCTGCTTTTAACCAATTTCTGTGAATTTAAGAATCCCATTTCACCACTTTTTCCACTATTTTTGGTCACTTTCAACCCATATTATTTAGGATTTATATCTTTAAGAAGACTATATACTATGGTGCAAATAACAATAAACTTCTTTGATAACAGTGGATATTATTCAGATAAATAAATAAATGTCGTTATCACAGATTCATAGAACAATGGACCATCATTTTGCTGACTTTATGGATGGGTCCTAAAAAGCTCTCCCCTTTATTTACCCTTATAGATGTATGTCCCTGTCTCCACGTGACTGTTCTTGAATGCTCATGTCTGTGTTCAACCACCTTCAGGTAGAGTGGGGGTCCCCGGGCACTGGAACCTTTATTTTGGGGGTCGTGGGCTGAAAAAGTTGAGAACCACTAGTCTCAGGTGATACTCACACAGCATGAGGCTCCTTGAACTTTCCAACTTGTTGGATTTGGTACATCAGGTCTCCTCCGTTAATGTACTCCATGACAAAATATAAACGGTCCTAGAGGTAGAAGAAAAGGTAGAACAGGAAAGAAAAGTTCTTAATGTAATTAATCTGAATTATTTATCCTTTGTTGCACTGACCGTACTGCATGCCGACTACTGATTAATTGAGAACAAAAATCATTGGATTCCATACATTTTTTGCCAACATTTAGATACTGTCATGGTCCTGCCTCACCATGGTTTGGAAACACGACTGCAGCTGTGTGAGAAACGGTGGTTTTCCAGCCAGAGCCAGGACTCTCTTCTCCACCATGGTACACTCCACGTCATCGTCCTGGATCACTACGTCCTTCTTCAGGATTTTTATGGCGTATAACTCTTCTGTGCCTTTCCTCTCAGCAAGCATCACCTGAAAGGAGACACTGAAGAAAAATAAGTGTGCAACACTTCCCCCGGTTCAGCAGAGTGTCCAGCTGACATGCTTCACCTTTCCAAAGCTGCCTTTTCCCAAAACCATGATGAAGTTGAAGTCTGACAGTTTCACTCTGTCCTGATTGCCGTTGCTGTCGTATTTACACACCGAAGAGGATGAAGACGAGTCTGTGGGTTTCCCTGGACCAACTCTGGCCCTCTAATGAAGAAAAATAGTTCCCAGATTAAATGAAATACTGTAGATCTGATTTAACCAGCAGTCGTTTTCAGGCGTTCTTGGTGCACCTCAAATTTTTGTCGTAGCTCTTCATTACCCTCTTCTCCTTCTGGTGGGACAGGAACATTAAAGTATTCTCCTTCCTCCTGGGACAGAAGCTTAAACCTACAAACAATAATAATAATAATAATAATCAATCAACTAACAGATAAAATCCAGATGCTCTCTTCCCATACTGCCACTAAAGCCTTGTACCTGTTATTTTAACACTTTTTTTTTAACTTTACACACTCACCATCCATCTACCGCTTCTTTTTTTAGCTCTGAAATTCCAAAGGAAAGTGATCCCATGAAATCATTCCTGCTGGTCAAATCCCAGTCCCAGATCTCCAATGAGAGCCGGCGATCTCTGTCAGTTTCTTTGAGGTTGCTGGGAAATAATGGCAAACAGGTAACATATTGTTATGGTCATTTTTATATTCATCATCATATCCTCAAATGTATGTTCATGTGTACAATTTGTCATGTTTTAATACATGACGACTCCATTACTCTTTACACTTTTGAACAGCTGAATCATGATTAAACAGTACAGATCGTATTATTCTCAGTGCAGCACAGTCTCTGCCAAGCCAGAATCTCTGCTCACATGCAGACATACACTGACGCACACACTTATCAAGACAGATAAAGACTGGAGCAGAACCTTCTCATAACATCTTCATCATCCTCCAACAATTCCACTATGGGCATCTGACTCCCTCCCTTTTGTCTCTCACTGTTGGGACCTTTTCTTATCTGTATAAAAAGCTTAAGCTGAAACTGTTAGAGGGCGCGGCACTTCCTTCGGACGTCCGCCTGGACGGACGCTAATTTTGTTCCATCTTGTACCTTTTTTCTTAGTTTAGAATAAACTATTTTTTATATAAATCATCAATGCTTCTCCTGGACTCCATCATTCAACCAGAGCAATGAATCATGTCTTCAAATGAGGTCAACCGTAAATTCAGCCGTAACAATATTTATTTGTGTAATCAAAATTGTAAATGACTCTCGCTACATCTTTCCCTTGGACAAGGAAGCTGGCGCACAGATGAATATGAAACGGTATTTGACCAATGATTTCATACGGTCGGATTTCATCATCATTTTCCATCATAATAATGAGGTGGATGTGTTGCATTGCTGGATCATGCATCTAAAGTGAAAAAAACATGTGGAAAACTGTTCCTTTCAACGGACCAACTATTCATTGGAGTCTGCATTTGCAACACAATCATCAACATTTTTCAAAGTCAAAGGTAAAAAACTCATCTCACTGCGGAACTTTGGTGGAACCAATTGTATTGAACAACAGTTTGACTTCACTTCACTTCCCCTAATTTCATTATTATTGTGCCTTGGTTTCCACTTCCACGTCTAAATATGTACGGTATGTAAGGAACAACATTATCCAAGCAATAAGTGACAGATAGGATGTTCACTTACATTTCCTTGATTTCTTGAAGAATTATTATTAATTTTGAAAAAGTTTAGTAAAAAAAAAAATTTAGGAAAATTGCAAGAATTTTCAAATGATTGGAGTCTAAACTATTTGAAATTAAAAATGACTGCCATCAATATTATGAGTGCAAGAAAATTACTGTTCCTACGAATATTGGGGATTTTTATTTTCTTTTTTTTGGTTGGAATTTGTTTTAGGATTTTTCCTTATATTTTTGGCTTATTCTGTCTATGTATTTGTTTCCCTTATTCATTGCTGCCATCCCTGAATATAATGCAAGTCATTTTTTTGTTATTCTTTGTGCTTTTTGATTTTGGGGGCTGCACTAAATTTCGATTGATTGAGGACCGCATGTGGCCCCCGAGCCACCAGTTGCCTATGTCTGAGTTACTGTAACAAAATTTTGTATCAGGGACATTAGAAACATGACATTTTGACAGTTTGTGACCAAACTGAAGCAAACAGATGACCAAATCAAAATGAACATTGTCAGAAAAGAAAAAGCAAAGTCTCACTAGGTAAACGTCTCATTCCAGGTGGGGTTGAGGCAGGCTTTGATGGTCTTGGTCTTCTGTTTGCTCTCACCCTTGGGGTCTGGGATGAGTTTGAGCTTAACGTAGGGGTCTGAAAGGCCGTTGGGGTCCATTGGCACGAGGTTCCGAGCCTCTTTGACTGTGATCGAGGAGATGGATGAAAAATATATTAGAACAAGCAACACATCCAAAGACTTTATGATTAATTAGCCAGCACCGTCTCATTTTTCAGACGGGCATATTGGGTTGTAAACCTATAGCAGTGTGACAACATGTCGAAGTTTGAAGCTTCTCAGTTCTGCCCTAAATAATTACATTTGACAACACTTAACAACAGTTTAGTTTGTCTTCTATAATCAATCCAGCTGTGTCTAAGAGAGGGAGAGAGCAGCCACGTGGGTAGCTGCCCTACATTAACAGGCAATATGGGCCAATCATTGGACCATTGATCGACTAATGGACTTTCCAGATTTATTCTTAGGCTGACCGAGCCTCGTTCAGCTCGTCAGGGAGAGAGAAAGAACACAAGCACTCACTGGTGACGGTGAGCGTGTCCTCTGTGATCTGAGCAGAGATCTGGATGCGTCCTCGTCGCTCCGTGTGGTCGGTCCCGCACAGGTTGGGAACGTTGGCCACACATCGCTTATGAATGTTCATCATACAGTCTGAATAGAACAAAGGGTCATCTTTGAATACAGTTAGACAGTAGTCACAACCAGGGTTGTGGTCAGTTATAATTGTAACTGCCTAATTGATAATCAATTACTATTATGGCGTAGTTATAATTTTAAAAAATAGGTTGCTGTTGTAATTGTAATTAGGTTTAGATAATTGACTGTAATTGTCATGAAAATTCAATAAAAAATGTCAATTATTATTTAACGCTAAACTATGGAACCATGTTACAGTTCTAAGTACAATTATTAAAATATGTTTGATATCAAGCTTTCCCACATTTTACATTTAAGAGAATATAAATCGAGGGGTATACCGACACAAAAAAGGTGCCCACACCAATAACTTAAAAACCTATATTTTCATCGATTAGGAAGCCTAACAAGGCAACCAATAGATGGGAAAGAAATTAGACTGTAATTTAATATCAACACATGCGCACACACTAATAGCTGTAAATCTTTGATAGTATTTTTTTTAATTTATTTTTAAATACCTCACAGCCAATCCCCAGTGTTCCCATTGGCGAGCCAGTATGCTGACCTGTCACTAGAGCTAAATTCAAACAAGAAGACAAAGTCATCAACATCTCCTGCCAGATTAGTTCTCATTAAAACTCACAACCTTTTCCTAATGGTCCTAAATCATAAAACAACTATCTTAAACAGTTTCTGAGAAAAGCTGTCCCGTTTAACTCGGACGGATGGACGGAGCTCAAACCTATATCCCCCTTCCACACTTTGTGGCGGGCGATAATAAAATGCCTTGATTATGGGCGTTGCTCCTAGAGTAGTTAAGACACACCCAGTCACAGGAGCCACACCCCCACAGCGCTGCACAGTTCCACATGGAGCTGTCAATCAATGCTCACTGAGGGCTGTGAGAACAGGAAACCAGTCCCTCCTCCCACCTTTTATAGGAGGGGCGGGGCCAACATTGACAGTGACCTTACTGATCTAATCTCAGCCAAGAGCAAATTTTAATTAATAGCTGGCGTTCAACCCATAGAGGGCAGTCACTGACATTTTACAACTAAAAACCTAAATGTATATACTTCATATATGTATTCAGTAGAAAAATAAGGTTTTAGGGTGTAATAATAATCTTATTTTATTTATTTAAAATTGCTTTTCCACACACGCAAATACAAAAGTGTACTTACACTTAAATTAAATTAGTACAAAGACACTCCAAAGCTGTGTACTACAGTTATTTGTACGAATAGAGTTTTTATGGTCGCTCAACATAAGTGCTTAATCTTAAACGCATGATTTCAATTAATCTTTTTAATCGTTGCAGTTCTATGAACCAGTCGAGGCAGATGGCTGCCACCTCTGAGCCTGGTTCTGCTGGAGATTCTTCCCATTAAAAAGGAGTTTTTTTTTCTCCCCACTGTAGCTGATGCATGTTCATGTGGATTTGTTGGATTTTTTTATTTTTTCTTAAGAATTTTGTATTTTGATAGTGCTTCGAGATGACTATAATAGTGTAACTTATTAATGACCAAACCACAGCTGTACATCCTGGTGCAACACCAACAATGAACTTTAGGTCAGATTTACTGGTATTTACTTTGTATAACTGTCAAAGGTTACATTATGTTTATAGCCAGACATTTAACACAATATACGGTTGTGTGCCGCCGGTCGCCCTTGTGCCGGGGGGGGCGGGGCCTGGGCTGCTGTTCTTGCACCGCCTGGTGCTGTGCGGTCTTGCTGTGTTGTGGCCTGTTCGTGGGCTGGGGTGGGGGGGCACGCCCCACGGGGGTTTGGCCCGGCGGGGGCCTTGGGGTTGGGGTCGGTGGCGGGATGCGCTGGGTGATCGGCTGCTTGGGGCTTCCTCGGATGTGTGTGTGGGGGGCGGTGGCTGCCTCTCAGCCTGGGATCTTGGGGCGTCTGGGGGGGTTGCCTGGGGCTCCCTGGCCCCCACTCTTTCTGCTGGCCTGGCTGCATCTGCGGGCCCGGGGCAGTTCCTGGGTTTGCGGTAGCGGTTTTTTGCACATATACTGGTATACGATGCACTGGCACGCCTTGGGATGTGGGATAAAACTCATACTGGGCTTAGCCTTAGACACGTTAATCCCAAATACCTGCTTTAGATACTACCACTCACTCATTCCCCCTGTTCACAGCCACCACCATTATAGCTAAGCTTCACACCTGTCACTATACTGGCTGGATTACACAACATAATAAGCACAATATATTCTACAACTTCAATTCTCACCCTCACTGTAAAACAATCTATTCTTCCCCACCCTTTCTATTTCCTACCTTGAGTCTCTCCTCCCTGCTCCCTTTCCCCTCCCCCTCCACTTAGGTGTAACACTGCTCTCCCTTTTTATATCAGAATCAGAATCAGAATCAGCTTTATTGACCAGGTACAGTTTAGAACAATACGAGGAATTTGACTAGGTAGTTGCAGTGAAGGAGACACATCAACACACCGGAGCAGCCATTTGCGGCACCCACATATTTAGGTGAAAAAGGGATCAATAACAGGAGGAGAGGAGGGGTGAGGGGGAAAAAAACTGCCAGTTTGAAACTGATTTCCCTAAACAGAGAAAGCAGTGTGAAACCAGGAAAAAAACCGCCTCTGCAAACATAAATGTAAGCATGACACAGTCAAACAACTCGAGACAAGGCATGTAGGAAGGGTTGGGTGGGAGGTTGGCTGGGGGAGGGGGTCAGGTGGGAAGAACAACAGGAGTCCAGCCGTTTGGGGACATGGGCGTGCTGCCAGTCGGCGCTGCAACCACGCCTCCATGCAGCTGCGGTTGGGAGGTGGGGAAAGATTGCCGACGAGGCATTTGAAGTTGAAGACCTGTAGCTGCGTTACTGACAACCAGATGACGTGTGGAAAAGTTCAGCATCAACAGTTCCAGGAGGAATGTAGGGAAGGAGCGGGGGGAGGGAGTGGGGGTAAGAGCCGCCGTCTGCAGAAACTTCCTGGTGATAAGAGTTGAGACAACCTTGGCTTTAGCCTTGGCTGGCTGGGGAGCCGAAAGGGAGATAAGCAATGTGATTTGATACAGGCTATGTTAATTTCCAATAGCCTTCTGTCCTGGGTCTCTCTGCTGTAATCCAATGAGTGGCCTAGTTTCCACTTCCAAGCCTGGTCTCCAACTTCTCCCAGTTGTTATCCATAACGCGTAGACGATCCAAAAGCAGCTTGCTTTTGATATCGATCAACACATGAGTCTGAGTGTTCAGAGCCCTGCTACATCCTTCAGAAATCACTGGCAGCTTTTCCAAAACAGTCACCAGCGTAGTACGGACTTTTCGATAGATTAGGAAGCCACCAGCTCCGATCAGCAGCATGCCTACTATCATTATTCCAATCATGTAGATGTCCTCCACGTCTTCCACGGAAAGGATGGACAGACACACAACTCGCCACTTGTTCCAAGGGTCAAGTGTGTATCCAGCCGCAAACGTCCCGCTTGGACATGCGGGGTCACCACCCCTGGTTCTTTGCGTCGAAAAAATCTGATCGATAGCACTGAGAGACCAACTAATTAATTCCATTATTCCGGTTTTGGATGAGTTGCAGAGAGAGGCTCTTGTTAGTTTCACAAGACCTGACAAAGCAGCAGCTGGGAGAGAGATAAGACGGAAGGGAGGGAGAAACAGAGAGTGCGACTGACCTCGTCGAGAGAAGCAAGAAGAGGTCAGTCTTGCTTCTCCCTATAATAAAAGATTTCTTACCCTTCCTTAGGGAGGGCTGGTGATGGCCACAATTATGCAATAAATTAAATCAATTTATTTTATTGCAATAACAAAACATGCATTGCTGTCTCATAATGATTGCACTTCTTGTAGTGTTGACCTTTGACAGCATGTGCAGACAAGATAAAAAAATAAGAAAACTTAAAAAAAAAAAAAAATAACACAATATACAAACTTTTTTGCTAGACCATCTTTAAAATTTAAACTTTGCTATTTCCATTAACAAGTAAATAAATTTAATTTGATTTATTAATTTCTTAAAATTCCAAAGTTTCCGATTTTTATAATTTGGAGATTATTTGACTTTAAATGGCTTATCAATGTAATCATTTAAATGTTCTAACGCTGATGCCATGCTGTCAGAGCTCATTGGGTGTAAGAAGGAAAACTATTTGATATCACTAAATGGAAATCCTTTTCTATCACTCATATACCAATGTTAGTCTTCTAAAACAGTTCAAATCATTGTTACTTTTACTCAGCATCTTTATTTGTTGTTTCAGTCATTAATCCTGTATCAATTCTGTCCTCTAGGGTTGTATTAAATCTTTGGACTCAATTTCAGGAAAATAAACTCACCAAGACCTCAGTCAAATAACCCTGTAAGGGCATTCTGTAATTATTGGTTTGATAGTGCCACAGGAAATTGTCTTGTCATACATTACATGTGCTTGTGCTGTCAAAAACAGTTCTCAGTCTGTCCACTAGATGGCAGTCTGCACCTATGTGTTAAACTCTCACATCCTAATCGAACCTAGCACTGATTACATCCTTCATTATGGCAACTTTTCCTCAGGGCCACTCATCATGGCGAGTTTCCTCTCCAGAGAGAGCCGAGTGAGAGAAATAGAAGCTTTGATGAGACTCAGTAACAGCCCAGCTCATCCTGGATAACAATGTGAAAGGCTCAGTGTTATTAGAGAATATCTCATTAAACGACGGGCCAAGAGAACAGATGGACTCAGACCGTACACAATGCTTCTAATGTCTAAGCCAAAGCTTTATTTACCTCCTACTAATGAAGCACATTTTGGCCTAAAAATTAGCATTAAATTATAGATCTGTCTAAATGTCACTACACATTTTCAATAAAAGAATAAAAATGAATCGCAGATGCCAGTGTGACGCGACTGAACTAACATAAGTTTATCAAAAATTTTTTTTTTTTTTACATAATATCATTGAGGGTTTTTTTTTTACTAATATGGAATAATAGGTTAGTATGTAATAATATGTAATTACATTAGTGTATCCACACTATTCGGAAAATGAGCTGCACCAAAAAATATTTAGATTCATCAAATCGTCCTTACTGCGGTTGGGCACCAAGAACCGGTTCCAAACGTCTGGTTCTGGAACCGTTACAAAGATTTGAATTTCGATTCTTTTTTTCGATTCCTAAATGCCCGCACTAGTTGGTTTCTGCGGCTTGCTCTGTTTGTTTACGCAGGGTTTGTATAACATGTGTTCAGAACGCGACTGCAGTGTGTGTGTGTGTGTGCGTGTCTGGCTGCAGTTTCAGTTTGGACCGTGGAGCGGAAGAGAGATATGAACCAATCACCGGTAAAAAGCCCAGTAAAACTCCAGAAAACAATCACCAGGAATAAATATTTGCTCCCTGGCAAAGATAGTAGCTCTAACAACTGGTAAAAGGATAAACTGGTGATATTACAGCCTGTACATGCAGTATGGGGATGCATTTACTCCGCCTCTGGGTCCTAGTGCCTGCCGTCTAGCAAAGTCTGTTCCGTTTACAGAGGTCCGTGTGTGTTTAATAAGTCCGGATGTTAATGCCTCTGTCCATCAACTCTTTTCATTATATCCATGTTTTTTAAGGCTCTTATTAAATAGTGTCGGCTGTAGTCCGGGCCGCCGCCATCTTGGATTATGTCATCACCAGCGCGTCATCGCTGCAAGTCGCGCAAGCACAAAACAACCAAAATTAACTGTCAAGAGGTCTTATGGTTCTATTTTCTTTTTAAAGTGGTGTTTTTTTGTGGCTTGAGACTCCAATTATATTTATGTATATAATATATTCCCTACAATATAAACAGGTTGACAATATAAGTATTTTTTATAGTTTGTGTTTCCACTGTATCCAGAATTATAATAATCGTTCTCAACAAGAACTATTGATTGATTTGTCACACGACTGCTCCAGGGTTTGTTTGAGTTTGTTTTTTTTTTTGTTTCACATCTATCTGAGCTGCTATTCTTAGTTTTTTAGACTGCTGACAACTTGTTTGTAGTGTTATTTCAGCAAGTTTCACTTTTACAGTTACAGTTGGGGACCTTCGTAATTCAATACCCTAGTTACAGTACAGCAACAAAATTAAACTGTATCAACTAAGTGAATTCATAAAAATGGCCTGCGTAAATGGTTATTCAAATTAAAAAATTCTCCTGTGAAATCTGTGACCGGTTGACCTGCACAACTCAAAGAATTGGAATCGAGAATCGTTTAGAACAGAAATATATATATATATATATCGCATTTTTAAATCTACCCCCGCTCTGTGTGCAGCGTGCTTTAATTACTTAATGAAACAAGGTTACTGATATTATTCATAGCATAACAGTCAATGACAATAGTAAGAAGTGTGTGTGTGTGTGTGTGTGTGTGAGAGAGAGAGAGAGAGAGAGGAGTTCAGTTAGATTTATTGCAGGGAAGCACGTTTAGGGGATGCTCGAGAACAGTGTGTGTGTGTGTGTGTGTGTGTCACATGACAAGCTGCAGAAGCTGACAGTAACTTTATGTTTCAAATCTGAAGAGCTGTTTAATAAACGTGCTTAAAGGCATTTAAACAAAGTTAAGTTTTGGAGTTGTTATTCAAAACATTTGACGCCAATTAGGGCTGGGGAAAAAAAATCAATTTAATCAATTTATCAAATTAGTAGATAAAAACGATTTTTTTTTTGGGCAAATTTGAGTAAAAAAAACCCACAAAAACCAAAACAGTTTTTTTGGACTTTTTTGCGTTCCGTCCTTGTGGGTTACCGTAGCTCGATGTGATCCAGCCCCCTCTTTGTTTACATGTGTTTACCCTTTGAGTAGGCTCTGTGTGTGCCACAGGCATGTTTCATTTTTTATTCGCACTATGCTGAGATGCTAAGGGAAGAGTTTATGATTTTTTTAATTGTAATGTTATATGTTATAAAATATGTAGATATTTGATTTCTTAATCAGAAAATTTAAGCTACTGTGAAGTTGCACTTTTGCTTAAACCTGGGTTAAAGCTTGAAATTGTTGAATGACAGAGCCTCATTTACTTTTTATTTTGGGATTGTTTGCATTTTAACTCTTGAGGACAATCACAGCAATAAAGTGGCACTTTTGACAATATATCTGATGTCTGCAGTCATTTTTAAGTGCATTAAAAAAAAATAAAAAATCGAATCGAAACGCAAGATTTTCTTTTAGGCAAAATCTCCCAGCCCTAATGCTAATAGTTTGACCTTTACCGCAAATAAATATTGTCTCCAATTATCAGTTAGCATGTTACTCGGTAAACAATCCCTAAATTCTGAGAAGTAAAACTATGTATGAAGGGAAACGTGCTTCTCAGCATACTCAACATTTTTAAAAAAGAACAACTGAAATCTCATGAAAAGCCAGAGCTACACAACTCTAAACTGTCAGGGGTGATGAGTAATTTCTGTTCTCAGTATTCAAACGGATTGTGAAAAATTTACTGAAGATGGCAGTTGTGTAAACTGCCATCTTCAGTAAATTTTTCACAACACACCAAACTGAAGACCAAATGTGGCTTTTTATGCAATATTCGGCCGAATATAAACGGTGCATCCCTAATTACGAAATACATTATGTATAATATACAATATACTAAGCCTATTACATTATATCATGTATATACTATATACTAAGTCTAATACATATATTCACATTTAATAATGTTTCAATAATAGTGTAAAAAACTTAATCAATAGACGGAATAATATGTAATTAGCTATGAAATGGACTCTAAAACACGTCACATGTGCCTAACCATTCCTTTGTGGTCATTAAAAGAGCATTACATTTTTAGACTACATTAGATATGTGACCAGAAATACAGTATAATTGAAAATGGAAAATGGCAAAAACAATGATTGAGGTCGGCATGTGAAGGGAAGGAGAAGAACAAACTTTCAACAGCTGACTTAAGAAAACCAAAAAGGAAATTCATTTTTTAAGGTTTTTTGACACAGATTACAGACAGTGTTTAGTTATTTCTAGTATTTTTGACTGCTGCACCTTTACATTTGTTTTTTTAATGCAGATAATTAATTTAATTTAGCTTTTGAGTTTTGATTTATTCATGAAATATGTGATGTTTTTGGCACAGATCGCAAACAATGTTTCGTTATTACCAGCCTTTTTAAATTAGTTTTTTATGCAGCTGATTCGTTGAATCAGGATTTTGATTTATTATGAAAGATGATGTTACTTGTTACATGTTAGTTCAATAAATTTGAATTTGTATTATGTTTTAAGAATAACCTTTTTTTGGGGGGGCACGGGTGAGTCTTGAAAGTTCACCTTTGTTTAAAGTGAGGAATATCCAAAAAAGCTTGAGAAGCACTGGATTAAGTGAACCCCAAACATTTGACTGTACAGCAGCCGCTCCCTCCCAGTCACAAGTCTATGCTGGTTTCATTGTGCATTTTAAACATTCCCTGAAATAAGGAATAATAAATTCTGTGATTCCTGAAGCATGCACTCACACACACACACACACAGATTATTTTGTGCTTACGGTCGCATTTCATGCCCTGGTGAATGAGTCCGTAAAGTAGGGAGCCACAGTGGTCGCAGAAGGTGGGGCTGGAGTAAGTGTGGACCTTAAACTTGTGTTTACTTCGAGGATCCTGCAACAAGAGAGCAGACAGTTTAGCCGAGCACCATTCAGTCATTTCCTCAAATAGTTTAAAAGATGTCGGCTCTCAACACCACCACCACCACAATGGTATGGGTTTAAGTGCAGATCTCTTAGCATTCACACAGGTTAAGAAGAAAACACAATCATTTTCAAACACAGAAAAGTAAAAAGGTCCTTCATAAATCCAAGTGTGACTTTTATTATTTGGTTGCATGTGCTTTTAACATGTACACATGCCTAGATAATCACTTTTACAGTTGTGAAACAATTTTTTCACAGTGCCCTAAGGCATTGGGGCTGCTACAGTGTAACAAACACAAATGATTGAGCAGCAGACAAAATATCACTCTACTTACAGATTAAAGTCAAACAAAACAAAGGGCTTTAGTTCAGGGGATCCCAACCACCAGTCCTGGATCCAAACCAATCCCTGGACCATTTACTACCAGGCTGTGAACCTTGCTCCGTTTTTTGACTCAGGGCGCTCGCACCTTGAGCTGTAATTTGTTGATTATGTATTGGAATTAGTGCCAGATTTCCCTCTTATCAGCCGATAACACATTTTCTTTATTTCTTAAGCCAAAACATCAGTGAAACATTAACAAAGACCAATAAACGTCTCCTAGTCTGACGTCCATTTGGAAGGTCCATTTTTTTGAAGAAATATTTAGCCAAGATGTCAGGAAAAAATAAAAAAATGAATTGATTAAATTCTTAGATGCTGTGGACACAATAGAGTTAAAGTGAGTTTGTCGGCAATAATATATTGATATACTTTAGTAGGTTTTTTTTTACTTTTTTTTTTTTTTTTTTCAAAGTAGCCAACTGGTACATTTTCATACACAATTTTCTAACCCATTACATTTTCTAAAATTCTTCCAGCTGTATCCATATTGTGTTGGGATTGACAGATAGTAACAATCAGATATTAATAATAGCAAATCTGAGCATATTTCAGCCACAAATGCATTACTTTAGCAAAGTGATGTTATTTATAAAAGTGAGGATTAATCAAAGAAAAAAGAAAAAAAGAAGGGGAAGAAAAACAAAACAAACAAATAAATAAATAGATAAATGAATAAATAAACAAGAACCAGATATGTGGGATTGAGTGGAGTAATATGTGAGTGGGCTCAGCTCATTTTATTGCATGATTATGGCCTCAGCAGGTTTCCATCTAGTGAAAAATATTTCCTTCTGAAGTCTGAAAGCACAAGTGATTTAATCCATGTGGAATATTTCTCGAAGTTTCTCAGTCCACATATTGTATTTGTATATGGGGGTTTGATTTTAGCTAATTAATAACAATGCATTTAGGTGCTGATGTTATTATATATATTTTCTATCTTTTCCATCAATGTCTGTTGGTATTAGGCCGAGAATGGCCACTCCAGGACAGCTAGGTTTAGAACTTTAGCAGTTTTTTATAGAAAAGCAAACACTGTAGTGAGCTCCCAAGGCAAAATGATATACACTTACTGATAACTGAATGATAACATTTTCAGCGTAATCAAGTTCAGTTTTCTAAACAATCTTTGCCATGTACCAAGTAGATTAGATGCCCTACCTAACAAGTGACTTTTGAAAGTTAATGTAAAGCTCTGACAGTGGATTTTCCTTCTCTAATGGAGACTTGACGTCACATCAGATTGAACATGGCTCCTCCCCATGGATCTTAAAGCAGAACTAAGTAACTTTTTCACCTTAATAAATCTTCCTCGTAGTCCCTCTCACGGTAATACACGTGTTTATGGGGTGATTGGGGGTCTTTCATCTCCCTCTGCTGTCTCTGGCCAGAAAACAGCACTTGCAACTTTCCCTGCCTCCGACTCAGTGCCAGTCTTGTAGCTCTGTTCTCGTTCTCACGACAACACGTACTGCTTTACGACAGCCCAATACACACTAAAGGTGCATTCACACCAAACACGTCACTTCAATTGCCCGTGATGAGTCACTTAAACACAGTGGTGCTTTTTGGTCACTCCATCACTCCAGTGACGTTATTACCAGGGAACGTGTGTGTGTGTGTGTTTGTGTGTGTGTGTGTGCGTGTCTGCGCAGCAGGGAGACCACTGGCTGATCACTTCCCTGATCATAAACAGTGCCGTTTTTAACGGTATAAATGGTCAACTTACGGAGTTACTAAAGGATGAGTTCACTCAGAATGTAGGCTTATTGAAGAAAATAACAGCTTTAATTTTGCCCCGTTATGTTTAGGAAGCCTCCTACTGCTCGTCTCACTGTAGCGGGAGGGAGGATCTGCTGCCTCTGGGGTGCTGAGTGTTTACGACAGTGACATAACCAAAAGGGACCTTTAGGTTGAGCACTAAGTGCAAGTTACTTAGTTCTGCTTTAAATAAATGTGCAAATAATTAGTTTATTGGTAATATAATAAACACATTTTATGTTATACACATGACCAGTACAGGTATATCAACTGCTAACCAACCCTTTCAGCAGATATTAACTCAATCACTTCAGGTTGCTAATGGGTGCTAATGATGGTTGGCTTAACGGGCAGTAAAAACCTTTATATGCACTACAAATAGGGAGTTAGTTAACCTGATTAGATTGTAAACACCACATACTGTATACAACTTTACACATTTAATTTGACTATTTGCTTAAAAAACATAACCATGAAGGTGTAAAACACCTTTCCATGAAGTTAAGCAATCGTATTTGAAGAGATAAATCATGATTTCATTTGTCTGCTTTCCACTTTGTAAGTGAACCGCGGTAATTGGCGTTCACGTATTTTAAACGTAAACTTCCTCAAATGAAGTAGAGGGTCTGCACTAAAATATTGATGTGACGTAGAGCCAGGACTACAGAAACTGTGTTCTTAATGTCCAGTAAAATGTGGTTGTTTCCGCTGTATACGGGTACATCTCAAGTCCTGCTGGAAAATGAAATCAGCATCTCCATAAAGCTTGTCAGCAGAAGGAATCACTGCTGAACAAGAGACAACGTCAGAAGCGTCTTACCTGGGCTGTGGAGTAAAAGAACTGGACCGTTGCTAAGTGGTCCAAAGTCTTTTTTTCAGATGAAAGTCAATGTTGCATATCATTTGGAAATCAAGGTTCCAGAGTCTGGAGGAAGAATAGAGAAGCTCAGAATCCACATTGCTTGAAGTCCAGTGTGAAGTTTCTGTGATGATTTGGGCTGCCATGTCATCTGCTGGTGTCGGTCCACTGTGTTTTCTGAAGTCCACAGTCAACGCAGCATCTATCAGGACATTTTAGAGCACTTCATGCTTCCTTCTGCTGACATGCTTTATGGAGATGCTGATTTCATTTTCCAGCAGGACTTAGCACCTGCCCACACTGCCAAATGTACCAAAAGCTGGTTCAATGACCATGGTGCTACTGTGCTTGATTGGTCAGCAAACTGGCCTGACCTGAGCCCCATAGAGAATATATGGGGTATTGTCAAGAAGAAGGTGAGAGACGCTAGACCCAACAATGCAGATGACCTGATGGCTGCTATCAAAGCAACCTGGGCTTCCATAACGCCTGAGCAGTGACACAGGTAGAGCACCTCCATGCCACGCTGCACTGATGCAGTCATTCATGCAAAAGGAGGCCCAACCAAGTAGTGCATAGAAATGAACATGCTTTTCATTTTTATATAAAATATCCTTTTTTATTGATCTTATGTAAGATTCTAATTTTCCGAGACACAGAATTTTGGGTTTTAATCATCTGTAAGCCATAATCATCAAAATTTCAAGAAATAAAGGCTTGAAATATTTCACTCTATGTCATGAGCATTAATCATATATGGGTTTGACTTTTTGATTTTTTTCATGTTATTCCAATTTTGTAAGATGTACCTGTACTGGAGTGTAAATAGGCAACAACTTTGGTTGTGCATTAATGGAAGAGAGACATTGGCTCATTAACTTTAGGCAGTCAAGCAGCGCATTTCCCTTTTAAGCATTTCGTTTTACGGGATTTGATGCTGACAGCAGGAGGGAAGAGGTTGTGTGTGTGTGTGTGTGTGTGTGTGTCAACTTCCAGTCACACTAGGAGCTAGTGCTGACCATGCTATTTTATCAGTGACTGTCATGTATCGGTAGATAGATAAAAACATTTGAGCTTGTACTCATTAAAGGAAAAGAGGAAATAAACAAATCCCTAGAAGGAAATATAATTTTGGTAACCAACTACAACAATTAATCAATTCAGACAAATGTATACTTAAAACAAAACAGGGGAATGTCTGTTTGGTTAAGTACAGTGACAAATCTCTTGTGTACACAAACATTCATTCTTAGTTAAAAGCACAAATTACCCATAGACATCTTTAACCTGTGAGAGGAAAACCATACAGGCATCTAAACCTGTGTCTTTGAGATGTCCTTTTAAATCTCACCAGTTCATGAAGAAAACATAATTATTTGTCATTAAAGCCAGTTACCTTTTCTCTATTTCAATATTTCATAATATTTTGGCACGTAGTCTAATTATTTGTCCACACATCCCGTTTATTTACAGTGTGTGGGAGAATAGTTTCACAGTGATGACTGAGTAACATTGGTATTTTTGTTCCAAATATAAATACAACTAAAACTGCAAGCAGTTATGAAAGGGGGCCAAGCCTTCCCGCGCGACTCGGCCCTCAGGTTTCGTGGAGCCCGTGGAAGTACGTCATGAAGGATGACGGGCTCGTGGCGAGCGTCAGGACACAGGCCAACGTGCCATTTGCTGTGAACAGGTGGATATGAAGTTTTGGAAGATGTGATTTAAAGTGTGAAAGTTACAGGCCAAAATGCCTTTGCACCCATTATAGCACCATGTCTTGGTACACTTCTTGGTATGGGTGATCTGTGTGCTCTTCTATAGTCACCCTGTAAATTTCACAGCCCTCAACATATTACTTCTGCTGAAATAAAGATTTGTTTATTTATATGTTTTGTAGTAATAAGCCACGCCCACTTTGACCAATCGCGATTAACTTTGAGATACGGTCCCAGGAGCGACCCAAGGTCATACCCACCAAACTTGGTAAAAATTGGTTGTGCCATTTAGGAGATATACATTTCTCATAATTGCAGTGCCCCCTAGAGGCCTAAGTTATTCAAATTTGGCTCATACCCCCACAGTCTCATGGCAACCAAGGATCTCTGAATTGGTGGCGTTAGCAATTATTTTGACCAACATACGCAACAGTTTGCATTTTAATAGCTGGCAAGAAAACTTTACTCGTTAATATTTTGCGCAAATTTTGCCTGAACAAATTTTTTTGCTGAGCTGTAGATCAGGTCCAAATGAAGACTCTACGTGCCAAGTTTTACGTTGATTGGACAAAACCCCAAAAAGTAGGTTTTTGATATGTAGTGACTTACAAAGAGCAATGTGCTGTGGGAGTGGGTGTGGCCTATGTCAGAAAATGCGACTCTATATAGGGAACATGTGGATATGAATTTTATGAAGATGTGAATTAAATTGTGAAAGTTAAAGGCCAAAATGTTTTTGCTATTATAGCGCCACCTAGTGGCGCAATTTTTGGTATGGGTGGTCTGTGTGGTCTTCTATATCTACCCTGTAAAATTCACTGCCCTCAACATAATAATTCAGCAGAAATAAATGTTTGTTTATTTATATGTTATGATGTAATAAGCCACGCCCACTTTGACCAATCGGAATTAACTTTGAGATATCACCTCAGGAGGGACCCAAGATCATACCCTCCAAATTTGGTAAAAATTGGTCTTGCCAATTAAGAGATAAATATTCGTAATTTGTAGCGCCCCCTAGTGGCCTACATCATTCAAATTTGGCGCATACCCTCACAGTCACATGCCAACAATGGATCTCAGATTTGGTGTTGTTAGCATTAATTTTGACCGAGATACGCGCCAGTTCGCATTTTTATTGCTAGCTAGAAAATTTTACTCGTTAATAATTTGCGCATAATTTACCAGAACAAACTCATTTTGATAACTGTATATCACGTCCAACTGAAGACTCTACGTGCCAAGTTTCACGCTGATTGGACAAATCCCCAAGGAGGATTTCGAAAAAGTAGGTTTTCCAGTTTTTGCAATTTTGCTCCAAAAAAAGTTAGGCGGAAATGGGCGTGGCCTAGCCCAGGTGATTCAGTGCTATTCAAGGAATCTGTGGATATGAAGGTTTTAAATTTGCAACAAACGGTGTGGGAGTTATTGACCAAAATGCGTTGACCTTTGCTATAGCGCCACCTGCTGGCGGATATTTGTGAATTTTTGCATCCAAGGTCCCCTGGGGGTTTTGGACCCAACCACCAAAGGGCACCGCCCTACCTTGCAGGGTTTAGCCTGCAGCACCACTTTTACCCAAGGAAACATAATAATAAATATTATAATAATAAAAATCCTTACGATTACAATAGGGTTCCTTGCACCGCTGGTCCTAGGAACCGCGTATGCTTACATACGCGGTTCCCTGGTCCCGCGGGCTTGGCCCCCTAAATAGATAAAACACATTTTATATTACTTTACTTACATCAATTTATAAGGCAAATATAGAAAGCTTAGTCAAATTAAATGAAATTACTGGTTGATTTAACGAAAAATAATATCTTCATTGCGTTACAGCAGAAGTTTTCAACCTTGGGGTCGGGACCCCATTTGGGGTCGCGAGACACCAGACGCCTTTAAAAAACTGAGGGTTTTTTTTTTTTTTAAATTACAATTTCAGCCCATTTTTCTTATTTTTACCCTTTTTATGCAACTACACCAAACTTGCCATATTTTATTTATTTAACACTTTTTCTTGCCATATCTTTGCTCTTTTTAATGCATTTTTGCTACATTACTCCCATTTCTGCCACTTCTCCATCAAATTTAAATGCTTTTTCTGCAATTTTTTCCATTTTCAAGATACCCTTTCCACCAATTTTCCCACCTGTCACATATGTTGACCCATTATTGTCACTTTTAACCTCTTTTCACCATATTTCATGCTTATTTTTGCCAATTTAACCACATTCATGTTTTGTCATGGCCAGTTTAAACTAATTATTCCTACTTTTAAGTCAATATTGACACTTTGAACCCTTCTTACTGCTTTTTCTGTCAGTTTTTTTTTTTTGCCTACTCTAATTTGACACTTTTAACCAATGTCTGTGGTTTATAAAAGCCCATTTCACCTCTCCAATCTCTGAACATTTATTTTGGGGGTCGTGGGCTGAAAAGTTTGAGAGTCATTGCTTTAGGGGAGCATAAACTGCTATTTCAAACAACAGGAAGGAAGTTTGACAGTCATTACCAGTAGTAATTTAGGTTGAACTACATCTTAATTACACATCAGTGTAATTTGAGTGAGAAAAAAAAACAGTCTGCTGTAGATTGTCCACTAGATTTTTAGGCTGCTTTGATATCCAGAGCTACTCAGCAATGTTCCATTTCTGCAGAACATGTACAGGAAATTAAGGTCATCATTGTATTTCTTTTAAATGCCTTTAAACGGTATCTTCACACCGTTGAGCTCCAACACCTCGTGTAATTTAATTTGAGGCAGGTAATGGGTGCCTCGATATGACATTTTTGTACTTGACACAATATAAATAAAGTGAAATTGAAGTAAACATTCAAACTTGTGGGTTACCAATGAGGAAAGACACATGAAATAAGAAGATGTTGGCACAACACTGCCCACTTTTTCGCCTGTGATACGATACCTATATTGTAGCCTTAAATACTTGCCTAAATCGATCTGATATCTGTACGACTTTAATACCTGTTAATGAACGGTAGTGTGAAACGTTAGAAAAGGCTTAATCAAGTGATATTACTCAAAGAGAACATTCGTCAAACTTAGCATCACTGACCTATTTATTATAAATATAATTTTTTTTTTTTGTCAAATATTTTTTATTGGCTTTTACATTGGGAAGGTACAACGCAAAAATATACCAGATGTGCGTCAGTGGTAACCCCACAATTGGATCAAACTTGTTACAGTAGAACACAACATGAATCCAGGGAGCATTAAAGGACAAGTCACCCTTCCCTGACGAGGCAAATCATTCAATCACGGCCATTCACACCACAAACAACAAGGTGGACAAGACAATCACAAGTCTTGGGTTAAATAATTACAGTTAAAAAAAAAAAAAAAAAGGGGGGGAGGGATTTTCACAACAACAAAATTAAAACAAGGAATGGAAAGAAAATCAAATGAATAAATAAATAAGACAATCAACAACTCAGTTCATTGTGTTTCAGCTTCAATGTGCAAAGTATCTATATGTAGTAAAACAGGTCCCCAGATTTTATAAAAGACCTGTAAGGAACCGTTCAGGGAGAATCTGATTTTCTCAAGTCCCACACATCGCAAAATCTCCTGAATCCATCTATTATGTGTAGGTGGGGATACATGCGTCCATTTGAGGAGGATGAGCCTCCTCGCAAGCAAGGTAGTGAAAGCAATAATATGTTGTGAGGTTTTAGGCCAATCAAGTGATGGGGGCAATCCAAAAAGAGCGACAAGAGGGTCAGGGTTTACTGTGCGACTAAGGATCGTTCCCAACGTGTCGAAAACGGCACGCCAAAATTCTAAAAGTTTGGGGCACGACCAAAACATGTGCATGTGATCAGCTGGTCCGAGTTTACATCTGTTACAGGAGTCCGCTCTATCTGGATAAATCCTAGCTAACCTTGCATTGGTGAAGTGGCTCCTGTGCAGGATCTTGCACTGTAGGAGTTTGTGCCTAGCGCATATTGAGGATGTGTGAACGAGATTAAGGGTACTGCTCCATTGTTCATCAGATATAGTTATCTGGAGATCTCGATCCCAGACAGCTCTCAGGGAATCCAGGGAGGTCGGGTTCATTCTAAAAATTCAATCATATAAGATTGAAGTTTGGGACTTCTGCGTTATTTTTAGATGAAGAAGGGAATCCATCAAGGTCTCAAGGGGGCAATTGGGAAAGTGAGTGAACTGGTTTTGCAAAAAATGCCGGATCTGGAAAAAACGAAATAAATGAGACTGAGGGAGAGTGAATTTTCTTGACAAGTCTGCGAATAAAGGGAAAATACCATCAATATAGAGGTCTTCAAGAGTCTATAGACCCTTGTTTGACCAAGATTCAAATGCAAGGTCGGAACAAGATGGGAGGAATAAAGGGTTTCGGAAGACTGGGGCTAATTTCGATAAGGAATGTAGACCAAATTGTTTCCTAAATTGACTCCAAATTTTTAAGGTCTCAGAAACAATGGTGTTCTGAGCTACACGTTTGGTTGGTAGGGGTAACTGTGAGCAAACGATTGACCATAATGCATTAGGTGAGGAGGCTAGTTCCATGACGGCCCATAGAGGACGCTCCTTGGGAGCAACCTTAACGTTCCAGAAAAGGACTTTATTGACATTGCTAGCCCAATAGTAACGGCGAAGGTCCGGTAAGGCCAAACCTCCAAGAGATTTAGGAAGTTGGAGAGTCGACCTCTTTATGCGAGCTCGTTTGTTACACCATAAAAATGAGTTAATTAACTGATCAAGGGTGGAAAAAAAAGATTTGCGGACAAATACCGGGACATGGTCAAAAATATAAAGAAAACGGGGGAGAACTGTCATCTTGACTAGATTGACACGTCCCACAAGAGACAAGGGAATAGTAGACCACCTAGCGAAATTCGATTTACAGCGCTCGAGTAGTGGTAGGAAATTTTTAGCAAATAATTCGGAGAGTGATTTCGTCACAATAATGCCAAGGTATTTTAATCCTAGGGTCGCCTTTCTAAATGAAAAAAGGGAGGATGGGAGGTTCTCTGCAGAGGAGTTAATTGGAAGGTACTCACTTTTGTGCAGGTTAATTTTATAGCCAGACAACCCTCTGAAATGTTCTAAAATATCTAAGATAGCAGGGATGGATGAAGTTGGGTTGGCGACATAAAGCAGAAGGTCATCTGCGTATAGAGATAGTTTGTGAGAGATACCAAATCTAGAAATCCCTTCAAATTTCCTTTCATTACGAAGCCATAGGGCTAAGGGTTCGACTGCAAGAGCAAACAGGGACGGAGAAAGAGGACATCCCTGCCGGGTGCCACGGAATAAGGAAAATGATTTTGATTTTATTCCATTAATATTAATACTAGCCACGGAGGAGGTGTAAAGAAGCTTAATCCATGATATGAAGTTAGGGTTGAAACCAAATTTATGTAAATATAATTTTTTTAAATGTATTTATTAAATATAACATTTTAATATTTAATATAGAATAATCTACAATTGCAAAAAAAAATTAAAAAAAATTAGAAGACCCTGAAAAATAACGTCAATAAATGCGACAAAAACAGAAAATCATATTTTTACAACTGAGTAGAATACATTTTTCTTTAAAAATCACAAGAAAGACAAATTGTGTGTGTGTGTGTGTGTGTGTGTGTGTGTGCGTGTGAGTGTGTGTGAGTGTGAGGGGTAGATGACGGGGCTAATGACGCATTTACAGTATGTTGAGCTCAGTGATCATATGATACCATTACTGTTTGTTTTCAATTACAATGTATCTTTACAGTTAATTGTATATTTTGAATACTGTCCATTTCAAAATGTTTAATGTGTATTTGTATGCATGTGTCCTTTTTCTTTGCTTCTGTACCAAAATACCTTAATTCATATTTGTATAATAACGTTGGTGATCACCATTTCTGTATCTGGATGTCATACCCAAATATTTTGTCACGGAGTGCTTTTTAGGAGATTTTATTTGCAGGCCAATATAATTTGATTAAATTAAATCAATATAATTCCAATTTTCAGACTGATATATGTTATCAATGACAAATTGAGAAACCCTGAACACACCACTACTGTTGTTACTGTATTGTTTATATGTACATCTTTCATATTATGATGTGAAAGAGCTAATAAAAAAAAGATTGTTTTTTATCATCTTTAAAAAACAAAGCTACCTTTTGTTTGAACTGGAGTCAAGAACACGTTTTATGAAAAGCTAGAACTGGAAATGTGACATTTTATTGCAATAATAAAAACCACCTGTTACACCTAAAACCTATTTATAGCTATATTACTATTGTGCTAGTATATTGTAATTATCAGACAGTAATCAGGAAAGAAACACACCATTTCACACATTCATTCATCTGGACTGTATTCCATTGTGCATTAGACACCAAGTCTGGGTGTTTCTACACAGGAAGACTGTCTGTCACAGTCCAGATGGACAAACAAACAGAGAGAATAGAGAAGATGAAAAGCTGGTGTGTGCACTTCTGGTGGTTTTGGTGTGTGTCTGTGATCTTAACTTACATCCGAGGCTGGTCCCTTGTCGGCCCCCGGACAGGAAAAGGTAACAAATTCATGACAGCGCTTATGAACCACAAAACAGCACACTGAGGAAAAAAGAGAGAGAGAAAACTAAATACACACACGTCACATCAGTCAGCAGACAATAAACTTTTCATTTTTATCAATTCACAAGTGCTGCTTTCCATATCTGGCTTTATCTCATCTGTATAAATGTTCTCCATTAGAATTGATGTCTCCTAATCACAGCCTTAACATTAAGACTGCCCCATGAATCGGTCCATGAGAGCAGCTTTAAATGGCAGCAGGCTTGGCACCTGTTGATTTGACTGCAGGGTCCCACCTGCTGCCGTGCCCAACATCATGCATCATGCATACATCGATTTCACTCTCAGCCAAATAACACAACCTCTGGGTGGGGTAATAATCAGAATCAAGTCATTCAGATGTCTGTGGCTTTATTCATCAACACGTCATCCATACTTTGGTATTAACATGGTCAGTTCACATACAGACGCATGACAGCATAAACAGGAAAAGCCCTGTTGTTAATTGTTAAAAATTGTGATGTACTATCACCAGTTTAATTATAAGTTATATAGTTTAACTTTAGAGCATGTATTCCTTAACAAACCAGGAACCAATTACCCCAAAAATCTCACATTAGCAAAATGTTCAATATGTTCCAAGGATGCACCAATCGATCGGTGATCAGCCGATCATTGCATATGAAACCGATCTTTTCCACCGATCTTTTCCCCCTACGCAAACGTCTTAAAGTCTGTAATAAAGTCAGCCACTGTCCCCTTCTGCTGTGAGATGACTGACAGGCCCCGCCCACCAAGTTATGTGTGCATGTACGTGCATGCGCATGGGTTTGCTACACAGGATAACACACAGAGCACCATCAACCTAGCATGTCCGCAGTAATACACAAAAAAGAGAGCAAAGGATCGCAATTTGTAATTCCTGTAACGCAAAAATAACACACGCACACACACGTTCGTCCTTCTAAAAAAAGAAGGACGGAAGCTACTTAATCTACCTCCAAGTTTCTGTCTCATGTATTTAATCATACTTCCGGTGGCACTATTTTTAAGCTATACATGGTTGGAGACAGTTCTTGAAAAATCCACAGCTTTAAAACAATAATGCGACCACAGAGACCATTAAGTATTTACACATTTTGATGATGACTGGTGCAAAATACCCCCAGCCTGTGAGCCAGATAGCAAAATAATAGGTGACATGTAGGAGGTAGCAGCACACCTTTGGATGAGAGATCATCCATGCTGAGCAGAGCTCAGAGGGAGAGAGGAAAGGCATTTATGAGAGAGAAAATGTCGCTATGTACGGGGTTGATGTTCCCAGCAGCGCACACTCGACCAGAGCATGTGTGGAACTCATTGATAATGTGGCGATGGTGGATAAAACAATAAAAAAAAACGGGGTAAGCAGTGACATTCTGCATGTCTGGAAGGAAGAGGAAGTTGCGTGTGTGTAAACTGACGGGAGAGAAAGTTGGAGGAACGCCAAAATACAGTAAGAAATACATTCAACTCTGAACCAGATAGTAAAATAATAATAATTTTGCCATCAAAAGCCCGGTCTCAGTGTTTTTTTTTTTTAAATGTTTTATATGAGGAAAAAAAATGTTCAGATGTTAGAGTTGTCACTAAAGCAAAAAAAAAAATTGCTTTAAAGTCACTGACAGGGTTTTTGTTTTTTAGAAAAAGGCTGTTTTCTCAGCTTTTTGCTCTGAAACTGAAGATTTGTGTAAAACTTGCTCTATTCAACGGCTGATTAAAAAAGAACGAAATGAGCCAGGAACAAATGTTTGTTTTTTATGAAAGTAGAGGGTTCAATCTTTCAGAATCTGGTGTCAGATTTCAGATAGTCATAGTAGAAAATATTTTGTGGGTCTTTAAAATCAGTCAAAATGCTCAAAAACGGCTGGCACTGAGGGGGGTAGAAAATCTAAAAATGGCTGGAACTGAATGAGTAAAAAAACCCAGTAAACCTAATGAAATGCAAACATTCAGCTGAGAATGCTCTGCATATGCCTACATTTGCATTATTTATAGCAGTGAATACAAAGCTGGAGACGCTAGTGAAAATGATAGAGTGATTAGGAGGAAGAGTCTGCGTCTTCAACCTCTCAGCTGTTAACCTCTCGGTTGCCAAAAATCTTGCACCAGTTAATGTGATGGCTGAAAGGGAGCTGGAACACGTAGGAAATTCATACACAACAAGCATTCCATCCAATTGTCTAATGATTACATGATCTCTGGAAAGAAATCCACTGTGTAAACATCTAAAAACCAAATAAATATTATCAGCACATCATAAATTGGAGGTATTTTTACAATCTAGGGCAAGGGTCACCAACCTTTCTGAAACAGAGTGTAGAACTTATTGTTTTTACTTCTTATTTTGGTTTTATACATCCCTGTTTTGGAAGAAAAAAAAGTAATGAGGTCTTGTATTTAAAATGAATCAATCTTGTTATGACTGTTTTAGGACAAGATGTACAGGAACAAATACAGATGTGGAATGTATGCATGTATGAATGCACTGTAATCCTCTGATTCTTTTTATTCCTTCTTATTTTCATTCTGTCCAGGGACTGCAGATGAGAAATAGCATTTTGGCTAATTCTGGTATATTTTTGATATTGGTATTAATGTACACTGCCCCTGTTAAATAAACCAATGAATAAAAATTTAAATCCACCTTGCGTTAAAAGAAGTGATTGCGATTAAATATGCAATTATTTTTTCAAGGGCCTCTTGTCATGTATTTTTCAATAAACACAAGCAATAAATCCATTTGTTTCATAATAAACAATTTCAGATTTATTTATACTTTAAATAAATATAAAATATTAATTTTAAAACACAGATTACAACAATAAAGCAAACAAATCTGTGGCTTTACCTCTTCAACATATCTAACTAACTTCACGTTTCATGAAACATGTAACCATGTGGACTGCACTTCTTAAAGACTCTCTGAACTGAACAAGAAAAAATAAAATCAAAATTGCAGCCTTTGTGATTAGAAAATCGCATTTTATGATAACACAATAAAATCGCAAATGCAATGAATCGTTCAGCCCTAGTTTGGTGCAAGCAATAATTGCCTGTAGCATATTTTGGCTCTTGTATATTTTGATGTGTAATTTAAATATAAATTGTGAGTATCTGTTTCTGGAACATCATACGTCATTTATGACTCAAAATGTGGGGATTTTGTGCTCAAAGGTAAACAGTCAGCGGCAGATTTAGCAGACATTCAGTGATAAACCTGAATTAGCTTTAGCTTACCAGCTCAGTCAAAGTCAGATTCATAAAAAGTAGGCTTTTAAATTTTGATCAGTCGTTCTCCTCACACAAGGGCGTGGACATAACCAACACTGGAAATCCATTTGGATAGATGAGACGGATCTTATGGTACATGCTTCTCTGCAGCAGCTGACTATGTGGTTTAGCTTCACATGGCTGAAGCTTTTTTTTTTTCTCTCTCTCTCCTTTATATATCATGCACATTGCAGATCCTAACCACTTCCACTCGACAATGACCGAAACTAAATAAATACGTCAACATTATGAATCAAGTATCAGTGCACTGTTAGAAGAATAGTTAAAGTGCGCACGCACACGCAAACGCGCTTTATTTCTTGCTTATTCAACCTCTCATTACACTTTCATGAGGCACTGGAACAACTGGAGGCACTTCCTGTGGATTCTAACACTTTAAGCAAAAGTGCTGCTTTAGTGTGATTTTAATTCCAGTTACTACAGACCAGGGTCGGTGTCAATTATAATCGTAGTTGATAATTATTTACAATTATAGCATAATTATAATCATAAATAATTGAAAATGTAAGTTGCTGTTGTAATTATAATGGAATTGTAATTAAGCTCAGAAAATTGACTTATTATTTCTGACAGTATTTGTGCTTAGTTGAATTTGAACTTTAGTAATTGAGAAAGTAATTGTAATTAACTTTCAGTGGTAAAATCATTATTTTAATTTACATTGTAATTGGGGAAAAATGCCAGTCACCGTAATCATAATTGAGTTGTAATTGAACATGCATAATTGAAGACGTAATTGTATTTGAAAAATGGAATTGACCCCAACCCACTTACAAACACACAACGAGAACAATAATGATTGAACTACCGCTGCACACTGACTAAAAAGGGGAGCCGAATGATAGGAGGAGCAGAAAGAGGAACGGAGGGAGAACAAAGCAGAAGGATGAAGGCCTGCCTTTGGATTTCTTTCTTTATTAATCACTCAGATCCTTTAAAGGACTATTTGAGGGCTCTGAGGTAGTTAAAACCAGATTCAGATTTTGCCATGCTGGCCTAATGCAGTCATGGGCAACAAGCGGCCCGGGGGCCACATGTGGCCCTCACTCTAATTTTGTGCGGCCCCCAAAACAAATCTCCAAAAATTGTAATTCAGAAAATAACGGCCAACAAAATACACAAAAAATTCCCAAAACACACAAATCAACCTCAAATCGACTCATAAAACACCAAATGACAACAAAGACAGACACAACAACCACTTAAACAAATACAACACATTACAGAATAGCTTCAAAGACTGACCAAAACTGCACAAAATGACAGAAAAGTATAGAAAACAAAAAAAAAAATGCACAAAGTGACCTCTAAATGCACAAATCAACAACAAAAATGCAGAAAAATACACAAAATTATAGCAAGAACACAAAAGAATGAAAAAAACACACATACTGACACCAAAAACAGAAAAATGACTAAAAACAACAAAACCACAGACAACCCCCCCCCCCGTGTTAATTCTCAGATTGGTTATTATTCTAATGTTGATAGTAATGTAACCATCGGATCAAATACAATCACATTTTTGTGGCCCCCACTGTGATAGGGTTGCCCATCCCTGGCCTAATGGTTCCTCGACAGAAGAAAAAACGTGTGTGTTTTTGTGTGTGTGTGCAGGGAGAGAGGGAGGGATTGGGGGGGGGGGCTGCACAGCTGGGTTTGAGGCAGTGTGAGGGGGTGGAGATTCATTGGTGTGTTTGGAGCATGTCTGAGAAACAGCAGCAGAGCCACAGCAGCACAACAGCAAAGAATGCGGCAGGTCTTGAAGGCCTTCTGTCCATAAATCTGCTCTGTCACATCCACACACACTAACACACACACTCATGTATATACTAGCACATGTACACAGCACTGAAAGATGGGCCTAGTGACCTGGTGACGAGGTCTTCGCTCTGTTGCCCAGCAACCAGGCTGAACCCCCTCAGCGGAGCCTGCACGCACCGCCCTGTTTTTCTGACTGACAGAGTAAAGGGCAAATAAGAGCCCGTCTGAACTGGATTCCTGCGACAAACATGCATGCGTGACAGTGGGAAGACACTTTCACATTGACAGGAGAAGAGCTGAGAAAACTCCTCCATTTTGGACAATCACCAGACGACCAAGCAGAGAGAGAGAAACTCATCGCTGAGGCTTTTCATCACATAAAACATCAAAGATCAGAATGAAAGGCCCACCAAAGACTAGTCTGTGGCTAATACTGTGTTCATGACAGACTGTAATTATAGCTATCTGCTCCATTCTGTCTTTTTTACTAAAGTCCTAAACACAGTTCGCACTACGTTCAGTCACTATTAGCTCTGTTTGAATCAGTAATCACAGCAGACGATTGTGGTTTTTTTTCTACATGGTCATAACCCCAGTGACAGCAAAGTAAAAATCAATGACGACTGGCTCACCTGTCATCCAGTCAATAACAGATACAATTCTAACTCCCTGTTGGGTGATGATCACAACTTAACATCCACCGCAGACCTCCATCTCAATCAAAAGACAGCGTTGACTGAAAAGTGGCGGTTTTTAGAGGACAGTCAGCACTAAGACATTAGTTATGGCCAGATGACCACCTGATCATTGATTTTTAACTATCGGAGAGAAGAAATGTCACTCTTTGATAAGTCCACTGTGTTAATTACTGTAGATATTTGCTTCATTATAAGCACACTGCACAGTCCTATTTTTTGTTGTGTTTAATAATCCAACACTTTAGGTCTTTTCTTCCCAAGTAAACTTTGATTTTTGCCGCTATTTTTGAGACAATTATAAGAAAAAATGTTGGCAACATTTTTGAATCATTGTACTTTCCATTTTTCCGTGTATATACATACTGTAGTTTGTTTTCCTGCTTCTACTGCTTATCATTGTAGCTTATCAGTTATTTTGTAGGTTTTTACGTGATGTCTACATTTCCAAAGAATATTTTAGAGCAGGGGTTCTCAACTGGTCTCACCCTGGGACCCACGTTTTGCCACGATCATCAAATCGCGAGCCACTTTTTTTTTTAAGAATTAAGTTTTCAAAAATAGCTGTTGAAAGAACACACATATATACAAAACAAAAAACATCCATCCATCCATCTTCATACCCGCTTATTCCCGTTTATCAGGGTCGCGGGGGTCTGCCGGTGCCAATCTCCGGCTCTCATAGGGCGCTGGGCGGGGGTACACCCTGCACAGGGCGCCAGTAACAAAAAACAGAAATCTATATATTTTCCTGTGCAACATGCATTTCACAGCATGCGTATCAAAAGAAAAGTTTCTTTCAAAATAAAAGACAAGTCCAACATGAGAGACATTAAGTATTAATTTATTTATTTTTGACCAGCTGTCTGCGACCCACCCAGTACAGGTCTGTGACCCACTTTTGGGTCCCACCCACCAGTTGAGAATAACTGTTTTAGAGTTTGAAATAAAAAATGCACATATTTATTACTGCTTCAATGTATAAAAAAGAAACTCTGATTTTTTGTGACTGGAATACGTGGACCTCGCACTTTGAAACGAAATAAAAAAAAGCAATCAGAACCATTTTTTCCCCTTTTATTTACAATCATGCGTGGATATACCTCCATTGCATATTTTAAGGTAATATCACAAACAGGCTTTTTCCCTAAAAACCATTGACAATGTCTAGCAAGCGAGCAAACAGACCAATATGTCAAATCTTGCTTACAATCTTGTGCAACATGAGCAGCTTGACTAGTGATCATGGAATCCTGTGTGTGAAATGACTGCAAAGCTTCATCTGAAGTGTGTTTTTAATACGTTGTGATGAACAAGCGGTTCAGATTATTATGACTGCATTCAAAACAAATCCAAAAAAAGGCAACGGCATAAATACAGGTTTAGCTGTTGGTGTATTAGCATAACTGGTGATGATTTTACCTCATGACACATCACTGCAGAAGCATTACACCTCCAATCTAGAGTTGTCACGATACCAAAATGAGTACCACAATACTATACCAGACAAAGTATCAGAGTTCCGGGTAATATCGCGATACTGAAGCCTTTTTTTAGGGGGCCAAGTCCGTGGGGCCAGGGAACCCTATTTTAATCGTTCCGATTATTATTGTTACCTTTTATAGTTCCGTTTGTAAAAGTGGTGCTGCAGGTTGGTGGGTGGGTCCAAAACCCCCAGGGGACCTTGGACGCAAAAATTCACATATATCCGCCAGCAGGTGGTGCTATAACAAAGCTCAATGCGTTTTGGCCCATAACTCCCACACCGTTTGTTTCACATTTAAAACCTTTATATCCACAGATTCCTTGAATAGCACTGAATCACCTGAGCTAGGTCACACCCATTTCCACCTGAACTTCTGTCGGAGCAAAATCACAAAAACTAAAAAACCTACTTTTACGAACTCGTCCTTGGGGTTTTGTCCAATCACCGTGAAAATTGGCACGTAGAGTCTTGAGTTGGACTTGATCTAAAATTATCAAAATAATTTTTTTCGGGGAAAATATGCACAAATTATTAATGAGTAAAGTTTTCTAGCTAGCTATGAAAACTCGGTCAAAATAAATACTAACAACACCAAATCTGAGAACCTTAGTTGGCATGTGACTGTGAGGGTATGAGCCAAATTTTAATAATGTAGGCCACTAGGGGGCGCTGCAAATAACAAACATTTATAGCTCTTAAATGGCAAGACCAATTTTTACCAAAGTTGGTGGGTATGATCTTGGGTCCCTCCTGAGGCGATATCTCAAAGTTAATTCCGATTGGTCAAAGTGGGCGTGGCTTATTACATCATAACATATAAATAAACAAACATTTATTTCAGCTGAATTATTATATTGAGGGCAGTGAAATTTACAGGGTAGATATAGAAGAACACACAGGCCACCCATACCAAAAATTGCAAAAACATTTTGGCCTCTAACTTTCACAATTTAATTCACATCTTCATGAAATTCATATCCACATGTTCCCTACATAGAGTCGCATCCACTGACATAGGCCATGCCCACTCCTACAGCACATTGCTCTTTGTAAGTCACGACATATCAAAAACCAACTTTTTCGAATTCCTCTTTGGGGTTTTATCCAATCAGCGTGAAACTTGGCACAGAGAGTCTTCAGTTGATTCTGATCTGAAGTTTAGCAAAGAATTTTGCTTGGGCAAAATATGTGCAATTTATTAACGAGTTAAATTTTCCAGCTAGCTATAAAAACACGAACTGGCGCATATCTCGGTCAAAATAATTGCGAACAACACCAAATCTGAGATCCTTGGTTGGCATGTGACTCCGGGGGTATGAGCCAAATTTGAATAAATTAGGCCCCTAGAGGGCACTACAATTATGATAAATTTATATCTCCTAAATGGCACAACCGATTTTTAACAAATTAGGTGGGTATGACCTTGGGTCGTTCCTGGAACCGTATCTCAAAGTTAATTGCGATTGGTCAAGGTGGGCGTGGCTCATTACTACATAACATATAAATAAACAAACCTTTATTTCAGCTGAAGTAAATGGACTAAATGGACTAGATTTATATAGCGCTTTATCACCACACTGAAGCAGTCTCAAAGCGCTTTACATATCAGCTCGTTCACCCAATCACTCTCACATTCACACACCAGTGGGACAGGACTGCCATGCAAGGCGCTAGTCGACCACTGGGAGCAACTTAGGGTTCAGTGTCTTGCCCAAGGACACTTCGACACAGTCAGTTACTGGGATCGAACCCCCAACAGAAAACAACCCTCTACCACCTGAGCCACGGTCGCCCGTGAAATATTATGTTGAGGGCTGTGAAATTTACAGGGAACACACAAATCACCTATACCGAAAAGTGCACCACAAGGGGGTGCTATAATGAGTGCAAACACATTTTGGCCAGCAACTTTCACATTTTAAATCACATCTTCCAAAACTTCATATCCACCTGTTCACAGCAAATGGAATGTTGGCCTGTGTTCTGACGCTGGCCACGAGCCCATCACCCTTCGTGACATACTTCCACGGGCTCCGTGAAACCTGTGGGACGAGTCGCGTGGGAAGGCTTGGCCCCCTTTCATAACTGCTTGCAGTTCTAGTTATTATTTTTATGAACTGCAATGTATTTGTACAAGTTAGAAATACTTATAGTGTTGTTTGGTGCATGACAAGAGTACATGAACAATAGCATATAAGCAATAAAAAAAACTAATGAATAATTGAAAAAATAATCATTCAGTTTCCTTTGCACATCAATTTATGTTTAACTAATATAAATAATCAACTTAGGATAACAATCCACAGTAATTCACAATAATGCTTCTCCAACATAATAAACCATAGAGGATAAAATACAATAAACAGGAACTGATTCCCTGAGGAAACTATATTTGTATGCATTTTCTGGGTGACGTCACTGGTGTTTTATGAGATTGGATGTGATCCCTCCTTTGTATGTATATAATTTGTAAATATAATTTGTACATTGTAAATATCTCTGCAAATAAAAGAATAAAAATAAAAAAGATCGCTCTGAGTCTGTGCGGAAAAATACAAAAAGAGTGTTCCCACTTTTGGCCCCTATAGCTGGTGACAGCGCCTGCAAAGTAGATCTCCTATTGCTTTACCGTCGCTGCCTCGTTTAAAGACAAAATAGTTCCAAATGGGCCTTTTTGAGTTTGGTTTTTTAAGCAAAATTAGTGATGCCACTGACGACAACGCCGCCGCTGCAGACTCGCCGCTCGGGCCTGGTGCTTCTGCCATGTGTTGTCTCGTGTTTGTGACTGTAAGCCGTGCACACGTCCAGGTGAGACAGAACTTTAGCTTGTTGTTTGTTTTGAAGCGAGTTTCTGTCAAAGCGGAGTTGTCTTCATGGATTTTGTTCTTGCCGTCGGAAACACACGAACAGCTAATCGACTACAGACAGGCGGACCCAGCGTGCGGAAATAGCACATCATATCTCCGGACGTCACCAGTAACAGGCAAACAGCCAATAATTCAGCAGCTGTGGAGTTCGGTTGCCATGTTGGTATGCTTTCAAGTGAGGAGCATGCAGTGATCTTAGACTGTGCAGTGAGAAGCCAGGAGGAGAGTAGAGGCAGCCGCTACGTAGCGGAAACTGGCACTGGTAGTATCATAATCCACGGTAGTACCGTCGTGTAGAATTTCTAGTAAATTCTGAACCTAGGGGTGGGCGATATGGGAAAAATATCATATCACAACTTTTTCTTTGTGAAATCACAATTTTTTTCATTCAAATCATTTAGACTATTTTAAAGTTATTTACCAAAAAAAACAAATCACCAACGTAAAATCATCACCCTAAACAGAAAAAGGAATAAAAGATAATTTAGGACAAGGTAATTATCAATGATTTTTTTTAAAATTGTATGTAAGCAATTCATCAAACTGGTTCCTTGTACAATTAACATCAAACAAAAAGGCTGACAAATTATTTTAGTCACACAGTCTTTTTACTTTATTTAACTAAAGTAGTGTAGCATTAGCAACACTTGCTACATAACAAGACTGCAGACCAGTCTAGTGATTTCCATTTGTTACTGAGGTAACACACATATTAATAAAATCCAACTTTAAGCAGTGTTTAAACGCCTCATTTCACACAATTTAGGCCCTAACATCCTTTACAAAAAACTTTACTACTTTGGTTACATTGGGCCTGGGTGATATGGACCAACATCCATATATCTATATTTTTCCTCAAAATGGCAATACGTGATATAAACTCAATTTATTTTTTTTCAATAGTTTTACAAGAAAAACAATAATGGGTCAAAGTCAGTGGAGAAAAATGCCACGAAGACCCTTTTATTAATCACTAGCAGCACAATATCAACATTTTGTATCACTTTTGACTTTTTATTTCATTAAGGCTGACGTGATTAAATTATGTAGTGTTGCTTTTTTCAGGGCAGCTCTGAGTTGATGAAAGTAGTTTTTAAAATAATCACATTCAGGACACTGTCTCTTTAAGAATATGGAAACAGCCCACGTAAGCTACAGCAGCAGCTCTCTGCTACAGCGCAGCGACAGAGAGTTAGTTATAGAAGAGAAACACATGCAGTGTTTTCTCAAACATATTTCGGTGCATCAACACTCAGAACTGATAAAGGATTTGGGGGAGTTTAATAGCCAGTAAAATCATTTAAATAGGGAAAGACAATGCAACAGAAACAAAAATGGGTAACAAACGAAATTGAGGACATTTTGAAACGCAAAATCGGAGTCCTTAGTAAGAGTAAACATGACACAGTAGTCAAGAAGTCATAACCTACACAAATACCAAAACCCTTGAGTGTGTTAAGTCCAGTGGATGTTACACTCGCAGGTGGTGCAACAGTCGTGGGCTTGTTGCGGATGGGCCGAGGTTGTGTAGTGTGCAATGTTCTTCTCTCTGCAGAAGAATGATGCTCCCCTCAGTGTAGACGCACGCACGAGTTGGCCCTGATAGCCCCCACTCTGTCCAGGATGAGGGAGCACGGCCATACACTGATTCTGGTGGCTCCACTTTGACCTGCCATGCACTGGCTGGCGGAGATTTACTAGTTGCAGCGTGCTCTTCACTGATGGCTCCCGCTGCCCAGGGACCTGCTGTCGCAGGCCACAGGCACAATTTTCTACCTGCACTCGGAGCGCCTGGTGCTGTTGGCCTGGCCCCTAAGTGGCTCAATCTGTCAGCCGTGGGACTCTTACAGAGTGTGATCTCCACTATACAGAGTGCCAAAGCCTCCTCCACTTGATCTCTTTATGATTGCAAGTGGAGGATTTTTGAGGGATGGTGTCTCCAGAGGAGTTACATCAGTGCCCAGTGGGAGTAATTTTGTCAGAACCTGATTGACAAGTACAAAGCCTTTCCACTGTGAAAGTATATTTGGCGGCGATCGCCACCTGTCATATACTGTAGGCTTTGGGGAGAAACCGGCAAGCCAGCACCCACTAATCTGCCGGTTTATAAAGGAAGCGCGCAGGCTCCTCCCCGTTTCCAGACCACTGGTATCACCGTAAGATCTAGCAGTGGTTCTGGAGGGACTTAGACGTTCACGTTCGAAGCACTGGAGGACATCCTGGGCTTTGTTCAGGGGAGAGTCTGTACAGAACATTTGTGTGGCGGCGAGTTGGACCTCGCCCCTTACGTTCGTCCACTTTTACATGCTGTCCTGATGTGTACAGACTTCAGCCCTGCAGACTGGTCTACGCTCAATAAGCATGTCTGCAATACGGGAACTACCATATCCCATAGTGAGCCATCTCACAAAATATTATGAAATAGAACTTTAGGTTATTTGCAAAGCCCCGGTTCTATGAGTAATATGAGTGAGATGTCCACCAGACAACCCTTCTTGCTCGAACTAGTGAGAAGAGGTGCTTATTTTGAATGGAGGGTGTCTGTCCGCCTCCTCTGTTTATAGGAGGTGGGAGTGTCCCTGGCGGGCGGACACGTTTCACCAGCCAATCAGGATTGGCAGATTGAGTTAACTGATTCTGAGGGCTGCAGATGGAGGGTGCATCCCATATTGAGACATCTTACTCATAGAACTGGGGTTATGCAAATAACCTAAAGTTTGTATTACTCTTAGTTCGATTTGAATACACTCTGACTGTGAATTACATAAGTTTACCCTGCCGTCACTGATTGAAATGCAGCCGCTGCACCACAAAACAAAACAAAGATAAGCAGATTGAAAAGCTGATTATTTGTGCAGACAGAATGTAGAAGTCAAAACAGTTTAAATTAAAGGCTCTGTTTGAGGAAATAGGCAAAACAAAAGAGGTTTCACTTACATTTTGGTCGATTTACATGTTCAAACAAGGTCAGTAAATATAGACAACTATCTACTTAGAGAGGCCATGGTGGCAATATTCTGCATGTTCAAACACACCTGCGGGCTCACACAGATCGATTTACCCCTCAAGTGTTGATCTCCTGATTAGATTGTCTTGATTTTCTCAGATTTCTCATTTTCTTTCCCCCACTTGAATTAAAATCTTGGTAGTTATTTAAAATAAGTTTGTTTAATATTTGTATAGGTTAACACTACACAAACAAAACAAATAGGACCAACATGAAAATCCTCTTCAAAATATATGTTAACAAAAGTTCCCTAAACTCGACACAAACAGAAGTGGGGGGACTGGTGTGATGGCTCTCTGTCGCTGTATTTCATCGCAATAAGAAAACTCAAGTTCCTGAGGAAGCTTAAGGCAGTGCCACCAAACAACCAAATCTAGTGGTGTCCCAATAAAACTTTTCACTTCCAATACAATACCGGAATTGCATTCTTGATTACGTGCCGATCGATACTGATATTGATCCAGTCAGATAGCATAGATCATACATACAAATTAATTATTTTGTAGCATGGAACATTAGAAAAGGCTTGCTCAAAGGATAATACACAGAAAACAATAGTTAGCAACAGTAGGCATGAGAAAAACAAACCCATTTATTATCAACCAATGAGTTACATAATATTCATTTATAAAAAACACTTTTTTCAGGAAGTACAGGAAAATCAAAAATCTGAATTCAGATGACAAGATGACCATGGCAGCTGAGAAGGTGTTATGTTATATTGTGGTATACGCTTGGCCCTGGATGGATTGTCAGGTGAGCTGGTATTAAAAACTTTAGTAGCAGGAATCACGATCTATAGACGAATGGAAATGTAGAAAACCATGTGAAGTCAAGAAGAGCTGTGCCAGTACCAAACAGGATTATATCAACAGCCAAATGAGAATTAATACACTGCAAACACAAACTTTAACTCAACTCATAACAACTTAAAAAATGCACACAAAAAACGCTTAAACGCTTAAAAAAAATTTAAAAAAAAAAAAAAAAAAAAGTTAAAAATATCAGAATACTGTTTCAAAGAGTTTAACATTAGGTAAGAATGTCCTCTGCCTTCTGCTTTGTTCCCTGAATATTGCAGACTGAGCTAGGTTCTGTTAAATGTTTGTTCAGTGTACATAGTATACAGTCAACTGAGCGACAGCTTTTTCAAACGAGTCAAATAAGCGTCATCAACGAAGGGTGATGCAGTGGTTTGTATATCGTGGTTAGACTCGTTTTCCCAGAATGCTGTAAACCTACCACTCATCTGTAGAGCAGATACTTTATTATAAAACCCTCAAACTTTACAGCAAATTAAAGCTGGTTCCAAAGCGAATGCTCAACAACAAACCCACCTCAAACAATGCCTTAAACAAGGCTTACTGAACACACACACTCGACATTAGACACCTATATTAGCATCTAAAGTGCCTCTGTAACTATGAAAGGCACTACTGCAAAATAGAAAATTACAAATTGATTGTTTTGTACATAAATATTTTTCATTACCTATAAGCTTACTTACTTTACTTTATACTTTATTCATCAAACGAGTAACAAATTCCATTGCCATAAAATTGCAAGTGAGAGTGCAACGATGAACTAAATTTATTTTCAAACCAAGGTTGGGGTCAACTACATTTTTCAATTACAATTACATCTTGAATTATCCATGTTCAATTTCAACTCAATTATAATTATAGTGATAGTCATTTTTCAATTACAATTATCATTTCCCCCTGAAAGTCAGTTACAAGTAAACACAATTACCAAACCTGAAAAAAAGAAACCATAAAATGTATCCTCCCTCTTGTGTTAGCTTTCTGTTCCCTCTATTAATAACAGGTCAGTTTGACCAATGTTTTAAATGAGCTGTAAAATACACAAAAAAATATTTTCTGTCATCCAATTTGTTTTTCATTTCTTGGTTATCTTGTTAGGCTTCCTAATCAATTAAAATATTGGTATTAATATTTTTGTGTGGGTGTCTGAGCCTTTTTTCTGTCGAAAATGGTAAAATGATCCTCAAGAGAAGTGACAGGCAATGGGAAAACTTGATCTGAAACATATGTTAACAACTACGTATATGTAAGCTATAGAATAATTTATTTATTTCATTCAGTTGTAGAATACTTTAGATATAAAATGTATGTAACCAATTGGTGAATAATAAAAGGGTCAGTTTTTCTAACACCTACTATTGCTGACTTTTGTTCTCTGAGTATCATCACTTGATCAAGCCTTTTCTAACATTCCACACTACAAAATAAGTCATAAAAAGTATGTATGAGTTGTGCTGATATCGGATCGATATCAGTATTGGCCAATACTCATGGTTGCAATATCTGTATCGGAAGTGAAAAAGTTGTATCGGAACATCCCTAGTTTTAATTAAATTGTAATTGGCAGAAAAATTCTATAAAAACTGTCAAAGTAAATTATCTGAACACAAATACAATTAAATTACGATTACAACAGCAATAGATTTTTTTCAATTGCAACTACAATTCTAATTATGCCATAATTGTAATTAATGACCAATAACGCAATTTCAATTATAGTTGACCCCAACCCTTGATTAAACGCGACCACTGTGATCCACCGGTCCAGTGTTGAATCAAACACTGGAGGGCTCCAGCAGGGGTCATCTACTGCTGTAGAGTGTGGTGGTGGGACAATATCCAGACAAAGTCACTATTACTGTTACAGAGGCTAATGCTAAATTAGAGCTAGAAAGTGCTGAGCAATTAATGTGAAGGAGAATCTAGGACTGGGAGAGGTGGGTGATGTGGCTTCTTGGGACTCGCTTATCATTTACCCACGAGGAAGACAAAGTGCTTGGTATGTTCTTTCCCCTAGTAATGTGGATAAACTGCTGTGCCTCAGCAGCTGAATATAAAAGAGCAATAGTTTGCGCCTGGACAGATTTCAATGTTTAAATTTATTCTGCAGTTCTCTCATATGGATACTGACATTTTCTAAATCTATAAGTTCAATTCTTTGTACACTTTAATTTAATGGCCAATCTTGTTTTGTTGTTTTTAAGCAAATTTTTTTTGTAATCATAGACTGACCTTTAACAAAGCCCAAACCTTTGAAGTGTGCATGTTTGACAGTTTACTTTTTTCAGAGTTTTTCTTGTAAAACAAAAGCAATTAATACACATTTCACCTAAAAAACAGAACTGTTTCAGTAGTTTTCTGTGCAATACCTTGATGACTCAGTTTATCCTTTACAAATTCACAAGGTGCGATTAAAAACATTTAATTACAGTCAGATTTGCAATGAATAGGTTAAAAAAAATTCATTGATTCACACCACTACTACGAGGTTGTTTTGGTTGGGTTTTTTTTTTCTTTAGCAGGAAACTACGATAAAAGGACTTCCCCTTTGTGCAATTGTTGCAGTGAGGTGTGCGTACTTGTCCAAGTCAAGGAAAAAACTTCGGGCAGGGAAATATTCTTTAAAATACCTGCTCGACAGTTATTTTACTGAAGCACTAAGTCAACAACACACGTCAGAACAGGTCCCTTCCACATGTTTGGCATTCCTTTGAACTCAAAGGGCACTGCTGTTCACACAGTCGTTCATGACTCTAATCCTTTACTTTCATGTTACAGAAAACTAAGCAGACCCCATCAACAGATGAAATGAGAAAAAAAGCTGTAACACCACTGTCACTTTTGTCAGTGCTATATAAATGATTAATGAATGAATTTTGCTTATATCTATAGGTTGAAATTTCACCAACACATACTGGAAAAATTGACTTTAAAATCTCTATACTTGATGCAGAAATTGTCTTTAAAAAAACCATGTTTAAAATACTTATGTGACAGATATGATACTGATATAGCAGCCTTGAGTGTTGGTTGGTGCTGCCATCAGCACGGATATTACATATTCTGTAGTGTGGAGAGTTTAAAAAGTCTAAATCATTTTTAACTTTAAACATATGAGTATTCTACAGTTGAATAAAAATAAAATTATTTAGAAGACCCTGAAAAACAACATCAACGATCCAATAAAGACAATATATATCATTTCAGAGGTTCTAGACGCAGGCTGACAATCAGATATTGTCTTTTTTGCCGATATTGGACCAATACCAAAATCGGATCAGGAAACCTTTACAATTTTATATAACTATTATGGAAACATGAGTTCGAGTTTTTTATTGATTGCAAGTGTAAAGAATACAAGTGGCTTTGACCTAGAATTTTTAAATAAATAAACAATACATGCATTAAATAATTTAACCAACTCAAATTAATACATGCTAATGTCACATTTTCAAAGTCTGTCCTCACACTTACAAACCATTTACTCCAATAGAAATCTTGATGCAAGAATGAGCTGAAGGAGAAACCAGGACTAAGTCATTTTGTGGCCCTGGCCCCTAGTCAGTGACACAGATGGTACATTCCGTCCTTTTCCCCCCGAACCATGCAACTGGGACCACTGGCACTTTTTCTCACACCACACAAGTGCTCTCCTCTTAGGATAATTTATGTTCTTCTGACATTCTGGGTTTTAAGAAGGAGGCGTCAGAAATGATACTGCAGGGATAACTCAAAGTCGCTGTGAAGCAGAAATAACAAAGAGTTGAATTGTTCACCCACCAACAGGTAGCTGGGTTTGCCAGTTACAAAAAAGTCGTAATCGTGCAACAACACAGGATTGGTATTATACAATAAAGAAACATTTATATTTCTTAAAACTAGAGCTTTTAAAAGTTAAAATCACCTTTGTTCTGCAAACATATTTCGACTTATTTACACTTGAAAAAATAACTTTAAAAGTGACACTACTTTCAATGCACCTCCATAAAGTTTATTATTTCTTTCCCAAGCATACCAGACTATATCCATTTGGGCTTCATTTCTGTTTCAGTTTACCCATTTCTGTTTCATTGCCTTTCCCTATAATAGCCGTCATTACAAGCAATTGAACTATCCGCTCAAAGATCGGCGTGCTGCAACCCAGACCTGCCCTGAAACCAGCCACGCTATATAACTTGCCAACACATGATATTGTGCAGCTACTCGTTTACAAAAGTGTCTGTGTGCCATTTTGCAGTAGTGACTTTGACCCAGAATCCTCTGTATTGTGAAAAAATATCAAGATTTATATAATATTGCCATTTTGAGAAAAATCACATTGAATCTGAGAACATCAGCTGAGAGGGAAAGCTTTGCTTGGACACTGCAGTTAAGGTGAAGCTACCCACAAGCCCTCTGTGTGGTAAAAACACAAATGTTTAAAAGCCCGTGTGAAACAAAATCTCTGCACCACGCCTGATTTTTCGGGACACGCCTACAACAGCGTGGAGAGCAAGGTATTACTGAGAAATCAGGCGCTGTGATCAAAACGCAGCACAAAACAGCGTTTTAGGTCACCGAAATAGGGGCTTAAATGTTTGTGCACCTTTGCTTTACATACAGATCAGAGTTCGAAGGAGCTTTACACACAACAAGGTTCTTGCAGTAAGACAAAAATGCGCAGGGTTCAAATAAAAAATAGGTTGCTGCACATCAAAATTATTTTTGCCAAATGTGTGGTGCTACCATCATATACTAATGTCCAAAAAATCTAGATGAGCTTTGCTGCAACATAAATCCCTGTCACGCCAAAAAGACAGAAGTGAAACTATGCAGAGAGTATTGAGACATTATGAGAGAAAATGTGACTTCTTCAAATTCCTATACTTCAAGAAATAATATTCATAATGATGTGCTTCATTTCAGATCCACAGCATTTATGATCCCAACCGCTCAAACCACAAAATAAATTAATTTATTTAATTGCAATAAAAAATAATGCATTGCTGTCTTGAAAAGATTGCACATGCTGCCGAAGGTCAACACTACAAGAAGTGCAAAGTAAAAAAAAAAAAAAAAAAAACACAAAACCTCATTAGATCAATCATACATACACTATTTTACTTACTATGACCACAAGAATGGTAGAAAAACAATCAAAATACTGTTTTACATCACTGATTATAAAATTAACCATGATTTGGTTATCCTCTTCTAATTACTGATACACGGTTAACTTACAATGAATAGGACAATAATCCTGATCCGATTTCTATGTATTAAGTGTCTTAAGATCCTAAAACGTCCCTTTGTGGTACACAAGAAAGCAATTCTCTGATCTAAAAGGAGGGAAGTTATAACCCTGACACACACATCCACTCAGAAGTGGCAATATTTGGAACATCAATCAACACAAGAGATGATTCAGAACTGTTGGGAGAATAAAAGAGTGCTAAGGGTAAAACCTCAGAACAACCCAGTTCAGTCACTAGCTAGAGGTCAAACTCTTTGCACTCCAACTCATATCTCCACCAGGCAGCATGTGCAGTTTCCTGTGTGGGATTTTCTCTATATATCTAAGAAGGCTGCTCCTGCTACCTGTGCTAGGCCCCGTATATCACACAGGCCTATGACACTGTGCACACTAAGTGTTAACTTTCCCTACAAACGATGCACTTCCTGTATCAGCGCTGCAGCGGCATACAAACCCCACAGCCTGCAGAAACAGGGAGTGTAGTTCTTCTCTTTACTGATTTCAAAATAACACTGCTTTGCATAACTCATCTCTAGCCTTGAGACAAAAGGATGAGGTGGAAACTTTGGCTGTCTCATATTCTATAACTAACGTGGCTGTTCACAAGACTGGAGCCAAATGAGCAGAGGTGGTTGCCTGAGATAAATTGGTAGAAAAGAAGAAGTGACACAGGAGCAGAAGCTACCACGTGTGCTACAGTCAGGCAACACAAATGTTTGTGGAGCACCACTTTGTTGTTGCAGGAGCCTAGTGTTTCTGTATCCATTTTGTGTAGAGGCCTGTGTCTAGACACTCACTCACCCAACAACACCACCACCGCCAGGAAGATTGGCCACCCACCCACGGACACACATCACCACCTGCCTACGCACAAACCCACCATTTTGCAGCTCCTATCGGATGCCAGGCCTGATGTCAGGAGGAGAAAATCAACTCAAGAACTCACTTAACTTCCTGGTCTGTCTCCCTCCCACCTTTCCGCCACCAAAAGCAGACTTCTCGGCTTTCACCACTCAGCCAGCTCTTCTTTTCTTACAATCTCGCGCCGTCTCTTCTCTCTGAGAGGTCGAGCTCTCATTTATCACTGCTTTCAAGCACTTGCTTTGAGTTTTGACACCTGCCTTTAAAACACCAGCTTATCTTCAACAAAAGAGCCAACAGGTCAGTCTGAGAGTGTACCACCCTCACACCACAAACACACACACACTAACGCGATAGACACCTATAGATGATGACAACCATCCACAGCTCTATGTGGGTAAGGTGTTATTCAGTGAACCGCTGCTTACCTTGGCACTGGAATCCCTGCTTTCCAAAGCCCCTGTGGAGAAAAAGGATGAGGGTGTGAACATTTAGGAAAGAAGTGAAATCTACTCAAGAATAGATTTTGGACTTGTAAACTACAGGTGGAATTTTAATACTGTAGAACAGCCATGATAGAATGTATTTTATTGAGATGTTACATTGTTGACCCATCAACAATAGGTGAACAACAAGTATTATTCAACACTTGTTGAATAATAATTCAACAAGTGTTGGACTGTTCATCCAGGAAAATAGGTGATCTGAGTTGAGACTGTTGTTAGACATGTTAGTTTTACCTTTCTGATGTGTTTGGACAATAGTAACCCTGCAGAAAGGTTACTATTGTAGTGTGTGCCAAGTCATTTCTCTATATAAACGTTTATATAAATGCTTCTAAATAAGAACAGAGTGTTTTTTTCAGGGTGCCAACTCGGAATATCCCAATACAACTTTTTCACTTTTGATACGATAATGCAGCCAGGCGTACTAGCCGATATCGATACGGTATTAGCCGATATTGATACGATATCAGCGTGAATCCCACATACTTATGTGGAGTGTTATTAATGCAATTTATTTTTTCAAATCGGCTTATTACTGCTACCATTATAATGATTTATGTTACCTATTCTTAAATGTTGCTATGAGCGTCAGACTTTATAATGCCACGGATGGACACATTGTGTGACTTCCAAGTAAACGCTAAAAAGTATTTGAACAGGATGAAAAGCACACAATGATTGAAATATAGGTGACAAATGAGTCTCCATGGTGTGTTATAAGGTGCTGATTTATATGGACACCAAGGACAGGTCACACTCCACCACAGAGTAGTAGGATAGAACCAGAATACTTGGAGACAACACACACACACGGGAAAGGTGTAGTACACTCTGGCCAAAGGGGCAGCAGGCACAGTCTTCCCACCATGGAAATGGCCTGACACCCATCACACAGAGCCAGAGCTGTCACCAGTGAAACTCCTAGTCTCAGTGGTGATAATTGTAACAGCCAAGCAGAACTGATCACTGCGGCAACAACTCTGCTTTGAAACATGAACTGAAAATCCTTCCTAGCAGCTAAAGTTGGCCATCACCAGCTCAGCACAGCTCTGCAGGCATCAGGAGAGCAGCAGATGCACAACTAAAACTGACAATTATGGTGCACGTGCCCTATAGCTTTATTTACCTTAATAATGTATGTAAGAGGGAGGTCTGATTTATCAACTACTGAATTGATCTGATTAGCAATAAATAAACCATGTATATATGCACCCACTGGGAAAGGGGATCATTGGGTTCATTTGATACAGATTGGAAGTGGGTTTTTGACATGATTTTATTTATGGCAGTGTTTAATCAGATGCTTTATTGACTGTAAGCTTAGCTATTAGTCATCCAGTAAAACACACACACGATGACTAGATGACAGGCATTACCTCTAACAAGGAGTAGCTTGAGGTTCAGTTTCTTGCTCAAGGACACTTCAACAAACGGGACAGTGGGGGAAATTGAACTAGCATGATCTTGACTGAAAATCAACCCAGTTCTACACCTGATCCACGGCCGCAATAATGACGCAGACATGAACACACACACACAGACAGAGAGAGAGAGAGAGAGTTGGTGCTGCAGCAGGGCCCTGCATCTCTAGCAGCATTCCTCCACCAGACACACACAGTTCTTTAAGATGGGTGAGTAGGAGGAAGGGGGGGCGACGTTAGAAGGACGCAGAGCGGCTACATACACCCCGACAGGCCGGTCGGTGGTGTCGCAATGTGGGGGGGCTGGCTGGGTATAGAGGGACTCATGGCGTACCGCGGTGTTACTTTATGACAGTAAATTAAAGACTGCACTAGTGTCGATGTGTAGGTGGAAGAGACGCAGCAGCAAGTGAATCACCTGTGCCCCCTCTATCTCTATCTATCTCTCCTTCACACACACACACACACACACACACACACACACACACACACACACACACACACACACACACACACACACACACACACACACACACACACACACACACACACACACACACACACACACACACACACACTGACCAGATGAAGTCCGTGCAGTGGCTGCAGAAGGTAGGCTGCTTGAAGAAGCGCGCGATGAACTTGTGGTTCTTCACCTCGTGCACGTTCTTCTGACGGAGGGCTCCCTGGCGGGCGATGCCACGCGAGCTCTCCGGTACCTCTCCGTCGCTGCCGGGGTCAGCCATCTTAACGAGGAAGCGGCGGCGACGACGGTCCAAGAGAGACACACGACTACAAGACGACTAAACGACTATTAGAGGGAGAGACGAGACGGAGGCGGCGTGAGCGCGGCAGTGCAGGTGCCTCCCCCTCCTCTCCCCTCCTCCCACCTCCTCCTCTCCGCCCCGCTGTCCGCCTCTGTTGTGTCGCTGGAGCTGCCGGTATGTCAGCGCGCGCTTCCGCTCCACCTTAAAAACTGATTTTTTTTTTTTTTCTTCCTTCTTTTTCTTCCAGAGGGTGTGCAGCATGGGGACCCCCCTCCCCCTCTCTGCCAACGCTCCCACTTCTGTTAGTGTGTGTGTGTGTGTGTGCGTGTGTGTGTGTGCGTGTGTGTGCGTGTGTGTGTGTGTGTGTGTGTGTTGCACGCCTCTGAAGAAAGCTGCATACTCTCATACAGTGTGTGACAGTAATCACTGACACGCCCACCTGGGCTTGGACCTCCACTACTGCCTGGCTCTCACTAAATTCCTTATGTGTAAAAATCGCAGCTCAAATATTTCAATCAAAATATTTGCTTTTTAAACTGTATTAAATTTTTGTTTATTTATTTATTTATTTATTTATTTTGGAGGGTTTCACAATCCCAAGAGAATACAATTATACAATATAGATCAGTGGTTCTCAACTGGTGGGTCGGGACCCAAAAGTGGATCACGGACCTGTATTGTACGGTGTCCCAACACAACACAAAATGCCCCGAGAGCTCACAATACACACAAAACATATCAATATACCAACATTCTATTTGTACGCAGCGCCCCTATTTGGCCAGTTTAGGTCTCGTGACTAACACTAACCCGAACCCTAACAATTGTTGCGATACTGGGTTATATAACCTAACCCTAACCCTAAGACGCTATGTATTTATATAGTTTGATAACCGTACCATTAGCACCGGGGGTTGTCCGTACGGCAATCGTACAAATAGACACTTTTAAACAAAAAGCTCACAACACGAAAGTTCACAACACAAAAGCAGCCTGGTAAAAATCCATGATTTTCACTTTCATGTTGTGTTTTGAACACAAGTGTTGTGTTGTGGCGTTCGTCGTCCTGTGTTGTGTTGTGAGTTTTTAGGATCACTGTAGTATTGGATGTGTCGCAGACAGCTGATAAAAAAGGAATACTTAATGTGTCTCATGTTGGACTTGTCTTTTGACAGGCATGTTGCACAGGAAAATATATAAACTAATGTTTTGGGTTTTTTTTTTAAAAAAAAGATGATGCATGTGTTCTCATCAGCTGTTTTAAAGAAAAAATAAATTTGGCTGGTTGAGTTTTAAAAAAGTGGGTCATAATTTAATGATCTTGGAAAAATGTAAGTCCCACAGTGAGACCAGTCAGGAACTTGTGATCTAGATCATGATGCAAGTTTACAAGTGTTTTAATGGGTTGGGTTTTTTTGTCAAGGGAAACTATCATCTTTTTAAAAAAACAACAACAACAGTAGTCCTTAATACACTAAAGTGTGCAACAAGGGATGATTCAGTGCTGGCCTCCACCTGTCAGTGGATCACCAACTTCCTGTCTGACAGGAAGCAGCAAGTAAGCTGGGAAGCATCACATCTAGCACCCGGTCACTCAGCACTGGCGCCCCTCAGGGGTGCGTTCTCTCCTCACTTCTATTCTCCCTCTACACCAATAACTGCACCTCAGGGGACCCCTCTGTGAATCTCCTGAAGCTTGCAGACGACACCACCATCATCGGTCTCATCAGGGATGGGGACGAGTCTGCCTTCAGACGGGAGGTGGAACAGCTGGCTCTCTGGTGCAGTCAGAACCATCTGGAACTGAACCCGCTCAAGACTGTGGAGATGACAGTGGACTTCAGGAGAAATCCCCCCCACTCTCCCCCCTTACCATTCTGAATAGCAAAGCTACCGTGGACTCCTTCAGGTTCCTGAGATCCACAATCTCACAGGACCTGAAGTGGACCTCCCACGTAGACACAACCAGGAAAAAGGCACAGCAGAGGATGCACTTCCTGCGTCAGCTGAAGAAGTTCAACCTGCCCCAGGAGCTGCTTATCATGTTCTACACCTCCATCATTCAGTCTGTTCTGTGCACCTCCATCACTGTCTGGTTTGGATCTACAACCAAACTAGACAGACACAGACTACAAAGGATAATCAGGACTGCAGAAAAGATCATTGGTGTTGATCTGCCCTCCATCCAAGACTTATACATGTCCAGGGTCAGGAAATGGGCAGGTAGCATCACTGCAGATCCCTCACACCCTGCACACAATCTGTTTAAACTCCTCCCCTCCGGCAGACACTAAAGACCACTGTATGCAAAAACTACCCACCATAAAAACAGTTTCTTCCCCCAGGATGTCACTCTGATCAACTCTAAACAATCATAGAGTGTCAGACCTGTTTCTGTTACTGTGAAATAACCATGGAACTAAACATAACAACCCTGGATCAACCTGTCACTGTGAATGTTCATGGACATAATATTTTCATTTAAATGTTCACCTGCACTACTCATCAATGCACTACTGCACTATTATCTTATTATTATTGTATTTTTATTTTATTTCGTTATTTTCATTATTATTATTATTATTACTATTATTATTATTATCTTGTTATTTTATTTAGTTTGCACATATTAGTCTAACTACTCTTATACTTATATATTTATGTTTATACTTTTTTTTAATTTATTTTTCTTTATTCTAGTTGATTGTTATTATTTAATGTTACACTATCTGAGAGAGCACAGGTCACCAAGACAAATTCCTCGCGTGTATTCATACACTCTTGGTCAATAAAGTTGATTCTGTTTCTGATTCTGATTCATTCAAATCCCTACAGTTCTCAGATTGCTGTGTGATGTTTTCCCTGCTCTTCATGATGAGCATTCTCTGATATATAGCTATAGTTATGCAACGTGTTGAAGTTTCTCATTATTGTTTACTTTTTTTGTTACTTATACTCATTATAGATGTGTACTTCCTTATCTCCATTATACAGCATATGCCATTTTTCTTCTATAAAGTAGAAGCATAACTTTTAAATTTTTTTATTGCCTATGCATGAGTGCATATATAGGGCCTGTACTACAAAGCTCGATAAGGATATGCAAGATATCTCTCCGTTAGCGGGCTTCACCTAACCAAACATTCACAGAGCAGCTGTACTACAAAACTGGATACCAACACGTTCTTTTAAGACGGGTGATTTCAGCCTGGCTACGTGTGTGCTCGAGTGAAATGAGTGGAGATTGCAGCGTCACACTAATCACAAACACGGAGAAACTGTGTATAGCAATTTACATCACAATTGAGGAATAATTCCACAAAAATATGAATAATTGAAATCCACAATTCATGCCAAAAGCGACACTGTTGCTGCAGAAAAAGCAGGAAGAAAGGAAGGCAGACAGGAAGCTGCTCACACTTTTAATGCGTAAACACGTGAGATTATACACAATTAATCCATGGGATGATAAACGGACAGCGCTCTGATCAGTTTCACTTTATTACAGAGCACAGACATGTTTCTGTTCAGGTTGTCGTTTCTGGTGAGACAGCGTCACTATAGCGTTTTTTTTATGAATGAATCAAGGATTAAATGAGTTGATCCATCCGCGCATACAGAGAGTGTCCGACAAAGGCTTCATCGGCTGACTGTAGATCAGTCCATCAGATGTAAATCTATATCTTTCCTAAAGGATGTCATTGGTAAATGAAAGGATTGCATTTATTCAATAATAACATTTCTTTCCTAAACGCAGCTGTGAAATCAGTTCACATACCAGGATCTTCTGACAATGGTCAGATCATTTTCCAAGAAAACTGATGGTCAGGAGACGGGACTTTCGTACGCACTCAGATCTTATTACAGAAAAAACCTACTCCCAACTGGGGGTGTTGAAAAAAATCAAGACGGCGATATATCGCGATGTTACATCACGCAATTCTCAGATCAATTCAAAATGCATCCATATCAATTTTTGTTTCATTTTTTTTTTTTTTTAACCAGGAAAGTCTTTTCCACTGCATGAGACATTGCAACTGCACAAAGAAGTGCTGAAACCTGGGCAAGTTGACCAGCTTGTGTTTTTTCAATAAAATCTAAAAAGAAAGTAATAACTTTCTGCATTTATTTGTTGTTCTAGGCATGTACCTCAGTTAAGTTGCACTAAAGCCACAGGCAGATTGTATGATATTTTTTAATTTTAGGTTGTTGGCACATGGCATGTTAAAGCCTATGTTTTGAGTGTAAAATATGCCAATGAAATATATTTCATACATAATGTTTTCATGAAGGTGTACACATTTACAGATCAGTTGTTTCTTTAGTCATATTTATTTAAAAAAATTGCAATAATTGCCTTATACTTTAATATCAGGATGTAACGTATCATATAGTATCGTGACCTATGTATCAGGATGCAAATTGTATCGCCAGATGCCAGGCAATACACACCCCTACCCTTGACCAGTCTGGGTAACAACAGTGATTTAGCTCAGTAAGAAGTTATAGCCAGGGTCGTTGTATAGGACACACCGAATAAATCACGGAAGTTAGCGCGATAAGATAAAATTCAGCTTCGAAGTACAGGCGCATAGAGTTAAATACACTCACAAATGTAACTCATTGGGGTTGATTTGGACATGGCTTACATTTCTGTAAAGCAGGGACCATTTTTTGCATCATTAATTCACAAAATCTTTGCAACCAAACCGAAAGGTTCCCAGGCCTTTTTTGCTGTGGATTCGACTGTGCACTCTGACCATATACAATATCTGATAAATCATCTGGATGCTGCAAATATTACTTAGGCTCAAATGCACTGTAAATAAGTCTGAAATCCTCATCTGGTCAGCAGTCTTGATAGAAACGGATTCTGTTGCATTCCCTTCAGTGAAACCCTCCTCGGTGTTAATATACTAGCACATACACAGGAAGTACAAGAAGCTCTGGAACTTTCAGGCTGCTTAATACCAGCAAGTTGTTGGTTTCATTTTTAGCAACTGAGAGTGACATCTGCTTTAAGTTGAAGGGCCGTCACCAAACTGCCACTTTTGGTCTCCGGCGGCACATGAAAAGTGCGATATGTACATCCTTTTGTTTTGCAATATTGTTTCGACTAAGGTACTTTCCAGTGCTTAAAATAATCAATATTCAGAATATCTCTGGTTTCCTACAATCCTACACCCACAGCGCTGGGTGTAGGACTGAGCGCTATCGCAGGTCATTCATCCCCACCGCTGCACGACTGTACAATAAAACAGTCTGAGGCATTGTACTGTCTGTAAATATGTATATATATATATACAGTATATATCCTTGCCCTTGCCTATTAATATGTATATAATTGTATCCTGTATTCTCGCCTGTTAATATATATTATGTATCCTTTATTCTTTATCTTTTTTTTCTATTTACATTTCTATTTATGTATAACTTCTTTTATTGTATTGTTTATTTCACTTTATCGTCATTGCACTATTTTTAGCATGTCTTTCTGGTTTTTCTGTGTGTTGCCTACTTTTGTCTTTTTTACTGCACTTTTTATTGAGCTGACATGTCAGTAAATTCCCCCACTGCGGAATGAATAAAGAATCTATCTATCTTCCTCTATCTATTTTTGTTTGTCCCATAATGCAGCAGGCTGCTGATATCTAGGAAAGGTCTATTGCTCAAACCAAGGTGAGACTCTGCAGTCCTGTTCCCCACTGTAATGTTCATCTCCTTATATTTGAACGGAAAATGCTCAAATTCACCTTTTTTTCCTGACTGCAGGTCACTGGAAGCTCGATCAATGGCTCTGATCATCCATTATGGAGGAGCAACACTGCCATAATTAAAAATAAATGAATAATACCTACAGATGCCATGAATAAATAAGAAATCACTCAATACCTGAATATATATGCCATAAATAAATGAATAAATAACTGAATACCTGAATATATACCATAAACACTTAAAAAAAAAAATAATTTATGAACACACTTCAGCACGCACAATGAACTGTTATGCAGATAACGGTTGGCTGCCCACACTGGCTGAACTTTTCTGTTGATCGTCAATCTGACGGTAAACCCCAAACACTATATAATTCCAGCAAGTTCCTTTTGTCTTCTTTTGTGACATAATATGTTAAGGTTTAATTTATTCAGACAACTTTTTTCAGGAAATGTACTTTGATCTCCTGACATATTTTGACTGTCAACTGTCAGTCTTCCTCAGAGGCATCTACTTATCGCTTTGATGTGTCCTTACGAGTTCTAGTGTGTGAACTTGTGGACTACACAGTATGTCACTAGTAAAAACTCAAAGCTGTACTAGTACTACTAGTCACACAAAACTGTTTACTATTTGCTTTACTCGTAAGGTTTACTCGCACACTGTGCCAAAAAACTTTACGAGTACAAAGCAGAGGTGGAAGTAACTGATTACAAGTACTCCCGTTACTGTACTTGAGTTGCTTTTATGGGCACTTGTGCTTTTTTGAGCATATTCATAAATCAGTCATTTTACTTATACTTATGTACGTTTTAAAAGAAGTAAAGTAATTAGTCACATTTCTACACCCAACCATTAAGGAGTAAATTATATTTTTAAACATTAGGGATGTAACGATTAATCATAAGACAGTTAAAAATCAATTCATAGGTATCAAGGTTCACGTCGATGCTCTGAAAATTGAATCGCAGTACTTTTTTAAGCAGCAGAGGGCGCTATATATGCTTCTCGTCTAAAAGTGTAGGCAGCGGGCGGAATCTGCTACTACTTTCTTTCTTGCCGCCTTCTACTCATAAACATGTTCATAAATGATTCTTTACCTCTTTAGCACCGTAAGAATATCTGTAATATTACGTGAATAGCTAGCATAGCTTCTCTTCTTTGCTGCAAGGATATCTGCATGCCAACCGACCACTGGGTTACCAGCGCCCTCTGCTGGTCCAAACAAATATCTGACGTGAAAACATTGCAGACTGTTTTTTTTTTTTTTTTAAAGTCCAATTGTTAAGGCACAAAAACATTTTCAGTTGCACTTTTAAAAAGAAAAGGAGCTATTATGTAGTTTTGCATGATTTACTATAGAACCAGAATTTAAATTAATAGGCTTCTTCTTCATTTGTATTATTCCTTTATTTATTTCATTCAAGATTTATTTTTAGTTAAATTGCATTGTTTTGAATAGTTTATCAAGGGATTCTTTTGACAATTAAATATAAAAGGATAATAGTGCAGTATTTTCTATTTTTTTTCCCCCCAAAAAAATAAATGAATATTTGTCTACAATCCCATTTTGTAAAATAAATCGTGAAAGAATCGTATCGTGAACCCAGTACCGTGAATCGAATCGTAACGGGAGTTGAGTGAATCGTTAAATCTCTAGTAAACATAAATGGTATACAAATTGAAACGGTATCCGAATGCAAATTTTTAGGTGTAACAGTGAACAACAAACTGTCATGGAAGCCACACATAAGACTTAGACAATCTAAGGTTGCAAAAAGCATTGCAGTAATTAACAAAGTTAACAATATTCTTGAGTATGATGCTCTCTGCAATATGTACTGCATGTTAATATTACCTTATTTAATTTATTGCTTCGAAATATGGGGTACTACAAAAGCTCACTACATCCTCTCTTTTTATTACAAAAGTGTGCTATAAGAGTTATACATCAAGTTGGTTACATTGGTCACACAAACTATTTTTAAAATGTGGACTTCTGAAGCTCACTGATTTGGTAAAAGTATATACTGCACTCCTTTTATACAAGGCCAACAATAATGTATTGCCATGTAAAATCCAGATATGATTCTGTAAAAATTAAGGGCAGTATAACCTGAGGGGATGTGGTAACTTTAAAGTCCCATTGGTGGGATCCACCAGGAAAAGTTGGTATGTGTCAGTATGAAGAGAATGGTTTGGGGAACCATACAGTATAAAATATTGCACAAATACAAAGGGAATATGTTGTCAGTGTACGGATGAATGTCTTGAATGTCTAGAAAGTTGTAAAAATTTTCATTCTGCACCCACCAGAGACGTCGTCTCAACTTCAGGCCATCACGTCATTTCAACGTTGGTCTGCTCAGCAGACGTATTCTAGACAACCCAAAAAGGACAAAATAAGAAATGTGGCCCCTGGTGGGTTCGATCCCTAAACCTTATGCTTCCAAGCACACTTCCTTACCTATGTAACTACCGTAACCAAATGATAAACAGGAGATCATACATACAACTGCCATGAACGTACACTCGATCTCCGCCGCCGGGAGAAAACCAGCCACACATATTACCCAGGCAGGCATCGGTGAAGAGGTGGGTGGGAGCGGCTGTGTGTGTCTCTGCTTGTGTATTGGTTGAGGTTACAAGAGGCGGGGCCAATTAGCATATGTGCAAAACATTTAGATTTAGATTTAATATTTAGAATTAGATTTAACATTTTGATTTAGATTTAATATTTAGATATAGATTTAACATTTAGATTTAGATTTAATATTTAGACTTAACATTTAGATTTAAGATAAAGCATTTAGATATGATATATAACATTTAGATTTAAACATTTAGATTGAACATATAATATTTACATTTAGATTGAACATATAATATTTACATTTGGATTTAAACATTTAGATTTAGATTTAATATTTAGATTTAACATTTAGATTAAATATTTAGACTTAGATTTAACATTTTGATTTAATGCTTTTTTTTACCTCTATATATGTGGTTAAATGTTGTGTTAAATGTAGGAAAATGTGCTAAATATGAAAAAAGTGAGATAAATAATGAAAATGTGTTAGCTAAAACTTTTATACTAAATGTTTACACTTGTCACCCCATAGTGGTGTTCTTAGTATAAGAATATATATATATATATATATATATATATATATTATTTTTTTAACTGTTACATGCTGTATACTGTAAGAGCTTGACAATAGATTGTGATTTACTAAAGTACTTACCATTGTTGGTAACATATCCTTTAGTATATTTATGTGTATATATAATTAAGTGTATCTGCATATGTTTGTTTTTTGCATGTAAACTGTTTATCTGTTATGTTAACTGTTTTATGACAGGAAGCAACCACTGATATGAATTATGACAATTACAGGGGTGGGAATTTATAAGCTTACTTCCTCCCACTCCTTTTCGAGTTTATGTATATATGAAAGTATTTTATTCAAAAAGAGTTGTGTACATGACATGTACATTGAACTCGGAATAAACAATCAATCAAACAAAGTTAAAAAAAAATGATCAGCAGACATTGTGAAACTACAAAAAATGAAAGAACAAGACAACAATCAACAAGCCAAAAGTTTTTACAAGCAATATGTAACCAATTATGACAAAGCATCTGTTATTGGTGGTGTTTATTTAAAAATAATAATTGCACATTTTGAGCAATCTTTTATTTTATACAGATGCCTTTGCGGAAAATAAATGAAGTTCCAGTTGTGCAAAATGTCGTTTCTTCCTTTTGTAGTTTATACAGGAGATGTTTACTGTATGGCATATGCAAGGGAACAGTAGCGAGATTTAATACCAACAAATAAATGTGGGGTAAAAGTAACTAGTAACTTTTACTTTGAGTATTATTTAATTGAGCTCCTTTTTACTTGTACTTGAGCATTTTATGTATGACTTACATGTACTTGTACTTGAGTACAATTTTTAAAAGTAACAGTACTTCTACTTGAGTAGGATATATCAGTACTCTTTACACCTCTGCTAGTCACAATTTCCTAGTATTAGTCATACACTCTCACTATTAGTACTAGTAGACTGTTTTTAGTCTACTAGCAGCACCAGTAAACCTAATGCTAAGGAAGTAGGCAAGATTATAATCAAATGCAGCTCCCTGATTAGTTGTAATATTTTCAAAAGCCAATGGCAAGTCTGAATTTGCTTTCCCAGCCCGTCGTCAGCATATAGGGCTTAGTAACACTTTTTGCATCACTAGTAAAGTGTACTTGTGTACTAGTAAACCTAATTTGAGCACATGTACTCCAAATTTAAACACTAGTAGAGCTTCACTATGCTCATATCACTGATATCAAATCAAAGTCAAGTTAGTGGTCCAGTTCTTGTTGTTATTTTTGCCTGGGGTCCATTTGCCTCCTCTGTAGGCGCGTGCCAGGACTTCTTGTCCGATTTCAAAGTCTCTCGTAGTTTTGCCTGACGACTGACTGAGCTGCTTGTACTGCACTTCCCTCCGCAGATTTGGTTTCAGGAGATCAATGCGGGACCTGATGGTCCTGCCCAGGAACAGCATTGCAGGTGCTTGGTTTGTTGTTGAATGTGCAGAGTTTCTGTAGTCAAAAAGGAATTTGTCCAGCTTGTGTTGAAGAGGAATTTCTTCTTTTTCCATTGCTTTAATTGACTTTTTGAATGTTTGCACAAACCTCCCTGCCAAGCCATTCGTAGCTGGGTGATGAGGTGCTGATCTAAAATGCTTAATTCCATTTTGCTTCATGAAAAGAGTGAACTCCTCTGAAGTGAATTGAGGCCCGTTGTCACTCACAATTTCTTCAGGAAGGCCATTTCTAGCAAAACTGGACCTGAGAGCACTTATAGTCTTTTCTGGTTGACTTCATCTGTATCACCTCTGGCCACTTGGAATGAGAGTCAACAACAATCAGGAACATGGAGTTCAGAAATGGTCCAGCAAAATCTACATGCACTCGTTGCCATGGCGCTGATGGCCACTCCCAGGGGTGAAGAGGTGCCAGTGGTGGTGCATTTTGGACTCTGCCACAGCTTGAGCAGCCTTTGGTGATGTTCTCCAGCTGTTTGTCTATTCCCGGCCACCAAACATAGCTCCGGGCCGGACTCTTCATTTTTACGGTGCCAAGGTGTCCTTCATGGAGAATCTCTAGCACCCTGGCTCGAAGTTTTGGAGGGAGTACGACTCTGGAGCCACACATCAGGGTTCCCTGACATATTGAGAGCTGAAAACTCAGGGAACAGATGATCACCATGAGCCGGCCATCCCCGCATTGTGATATTGTACACTTATAATAATGTAGGGTCATTCCTGGTGTGTTTTTGTATTTCAGAGTTTGTTACTGACAGCTGATCCACTACTGCTGTGTAGAACATATCCGCTGGATCTGGATCTCAACGCTTTGAGTGGGTAAAGTGTTGTAGCTAAGTTTGGCAGGAACTTGTGATAGTAGTTGACCAGGCCCAAATACGACCTCAGCTGAGACACATTTTCTGGTTTTGGTGCTTGAAGTACAGCTTCAATTATCTCCTTTGATTTATACTTATCAATGGCATGTCCACAGTATGAGATTTTGTTCCTGAAAAACTCACATTTGTTTCTCTTTGCACGTAGGCCAAACTCACATAGCCTGGTGAGCACTTTGCTGAGATTTATAGGTGATCTTCATCATTCTTGCCTGTTACAATGATGTCATCAAGATAACTCTATGTGCCTGGGATATCTTGAAGCACCTGATCCATGGCCCTTTGCCAGATTGCGGGGGCCGAAGCAACGCCAAAAACAAGCCTGCTGTACTGAAAAAGACCTTTATGAGTGTTGATTGTGAGGAATTTCCTGTCAGATTCCTCGACTTCCATCTGTAGGTAGGCTTGTGCTAAGTCGATCTCTGAGAACTTCTCCCCTCCTGCCAGCGATGCAAAGACGTCGTCGATACGTGGCAATGGGTACTGCACCGTACGCAGTACAGGATATTAAATTTTGAGTTTAAAAAATCTTTACAGGGATAAATATTGTTCATAGTTTTAAAATGCACTTCTTTAGCTTTAGGTGGAATAGAAAATTTAAGATAATTGCATCTAATATTTTTAACGTTTTGACTGGTGAATCTTTGTACTAAATTTCATTTTCTAAGAGATAAGGGGAAGTATGCATTGGTTAGCACTGGTCTGAGAAACTTGTTGTTACATTTCTTGTCCACAAAGGGGCAGTCCTGGACCAGTAAGGAAGGCACATGAGGGACAAGGTGCGAGTATAGTAGATAACCTTTTAGAGTGCAAATAATAGCTTGTGTAATTGCATTAATAACATCAGATAATTGTTGGATTGTACAAGCAATATTGTATTTACGCTTAAAATCATCAAAATTAAGTAAATCCCCATTAAATGCAAAACTGACCATATTCCTTGATCATCCCAGTCTTTAAAGTAAAATGACTTTTTTTAAATAAGGATATACCAATTGTTCCATATTGGCGCGTTATGGGGTGTGAAATTATGTTTATATATTAATTTCCAGTACTGTAGGACTTTGACTGATATTTTTATGGGTAGTTTGGACAGTTCAAAATAACAGTGTAAAATCAAGTGAATGCCGCCTACACTGGAGAATATTTTAGCAGGGAGATTAAACCATAAAGTATTCATATGAGTCATAAAGTTTTGTAAATTAAAACACCGATAGCATTAAGACCACCTTCCTCTAAAGACTTGACAATGTCATTCTTCCTTATATAATGATGTCTATTTTTCCAGATGAAATTGAAGTTGTTTTGACTGATTTGTTTAATAACAGTTTGTGGTATGTCCAGACAATATGCAGGGTAAATGATTCTTGAGAGACCTTCCATTTTAGATTCACATTAATTCACATTTATCAATATTTAAGTGAAAATCAGAGGTATTGGAAAAGCGACTGACTACTTGTATAGCTATAGGTGGTCTTTCCCTCCTGACGTGCTTGTTTGATGCATGGCCACAGCACCTCTCTGGCATATTTGACCTCCTTTGTGAGATCTTCGGAAAACCTGATACCAGCATTTTGGCAATCCAATGAATCTTTGGTCATCTTCCAAAATGCATCTCTGCGATGTTTGGGAACTGGACGATGATGTTCCTTACTCTCCCGTTCTCCTTCTGACCAAGCCGGTGCACTGTATCCACATATTCATCCATTTTATCAGCCCAGTGCGGTGCTATTTTCTTAAAGAGTTTGACAACTTCATGCTTGGTGTCCTCATTCATAGTCTCGTTATCTTGAGGTTCCATCTTCTTTTATAGTTATCGTGTTCTCTGCATTTTTCTTTTAGCACAGTGATTTCAGTATATAGGAAGCTTATTTCACTCTCTAAATTGGTAATCTTAGTTTTGCAATCTTTTATTTCCACTGCGTTGAACTCGGTCGTCTTGGTGAGGCTAACCAACATAGCACAGTTTTGCGTTGGCTTAGCATCGAACTCTCTCATGCGCTCTTCTTGTGAATCAAACTTCTCAGTGAGCTTGTTGATAGCAGCAAGGATAACTGAGCTTGATACCACATTTTCATTTGGTTTTGTCAACTTACGAGCATGATCTTTAGATGGTGTAGGGGGAACCGAGTCTTCCTGGCCTGTCTTGTCACTGCCTCTGTCCGTTTCCATAGCGTACCTGTGGTCACTTTGTTTCAATGAAGTCCGGGGTGCGTTGGTGTTTATTTTGGACATTTTGTCCCAGGATGCTTGTAAATTCTGTATCAAAGTTTGGGTTTAATTCAGTGAGAATTAAAAGTCAATATCCTGATTGTTGGAGGGAGTTCACCGGGAGCTAGCAGAAGATAGAACTGCTCATGCTGCCATCTTGCTGGAAGATCTTCTGCTAGCTATAATTCAGCTTGCAGATGATACCACCCTTTTCCTTCAAAATGAGACACAACCGTGCACCTAGAGCTCTACAAGAAGTCAGATGCTTTTCCAAAGCCTCTGGTCTTCACTTAAATATTGATACATGTGAATTAATGGCAATTCATGACCACCCTCAAATAACCCTGTATGATATACCTGTTAAAGACCAAGTGAAATACGTGGGAATTACCATCTCAAAAAACTCAGTAGTCCGATTAAAAAGCAACTTTGATAATACAATTAAAAAGAGTAAAACTATCTTAAATACGTGGTTACAGAAAGATCCCTCCATATTTGGTAGATTATTGTTCTCTAAAATGGAAGGTCTCTCAAGAATCATTTACTCTCTGGACATACCACAAACTGTTATTAAACAAATCAATCAAAACAACTTCAATTTCATCTGGAAAAATAGACATCATTATATAAGGAAGAATGACATCGTCAAGTCTTTAGAGGAAGGTGGTCTTAATGCTATTGACTTTGATCCGATGAAGGGTGTTTTAATTTACAAAACTTTATGACTCATATGAATACTTTATTGTTTAATCTCCCTGCTAAAATATTCTCCAATGTAGGCGGCATTCAATTGCTTATACACTGTGATTTTGAACTGTCCAAACTACCCATAAAAATATAAAAATGCCATGAACAAGTCCTTTAGTACTGGAAATTAATATATAAACATAATTTCACACCAACACATTGGTATATCCTTATTGAAGTCATTTTACTTGAGACTTAAGACTGGGATGATCAAGGAATATGGTCAGTTTTGCATTTAATGGATAAAAGAGGAAATTTACTTAATTTTGATGATTTCAAGCTTAAATACAATATTGCTTGTACAATCCAACAATTTTCTGATGTTATTAATGCAATACCACAATCTATTATTTGCACTCTAAAAGGTTCTCTACTATACTCACACCTTGTCCCTCGTGTGCCTTCCTTACTGGCCCACTACTGCCCCTTTGTGGACAAGAAATGTAACAACAAGTTTCTCAGAACAGTGCTAACCAATGCATACTTCCCCTTATCTCTTAGAAGACGAAATTTAGTACAAAGATTCACCAGTCAAAACGTTAAAAATATTAGATTCAATTATCTTAAATTTCCTATTCCACCTAAAGCTAAAGAAGTGCATTTTAAAACTATGAACAATATTTATCCCTGTAAAGATTTTTTACTCTCAAAATGTAATATAGGTGAAAATGACTGTGTTTTTCGTACTAACAACATAGAAACTGAAGAACATCTGTTCTTTACTTGTGTTTATACAAAAAAAATTCTGGGACAGCTTTTGTTTATGGTTTTCATATAGTAATTTAGAAATACTGTCTTTGACCTATAATGATGTTAAATTCGGAGCTATTTTGAAGAACAAGAAAAAACAGTTTACAGTTAATAATCTTGTCATTATGGCAAATTGGTCACAAATGTAAATTTGGTGACAATAAACCTGTTTTTATTGTGTTTCTAAAAGAACTAATATTTCTGAAGGACTCTTCAAAACTATGTAACTCCAAGAAGGCTGTATGGCTTTATACGGAAGTCTTTTGACCCCATTGCACCTTAATGTTGTTGGCTTATACATTTGTTACAAATTGTAATGTTCTTTTTTTTGCCTCATTTTGTTTCCCACGCTCAATGTGCAACTTCTCTTTGAAAATTGTAATCCTGTAAGCTTCATTTTTTAATAATAAAAATTAAAAAAAAAAAAAAAAAAAAACTGCTCAGGCTGCCATCTTGCCGGAACATCCGTCATCGGTAAAGTTTTGCTCACATCCGGTCAAACTCCGTTCAGCGCCATTTTGATGAAACGGCGAGGAGCGAGGATTAACGTCCCGGATTATCAAGATGGTGTTTACGGATTAAAATTGAAGATTCATTTGGAAATATAGCTTCTATTTCGCCCTTGATGTTCACAATTGTCCATTGAAGAGGATTGTTACTACATTACGTGACTTGTGGATCGTGTGGTACATTTAATGGTTACCTGGCTAACGCCGTTAGCTTAGCATTGTAAGGCCTGCACGCTAACCTCGAGGTGTAGCGTACTAACTTTTGCTTTAGTTTGCCAGTTTTCGGGGTCTAATGGTTGTTGCGGACTCTGTGGACATTTGAAATAGCTCTGTTGACGGTTTGTGGCTCGTTATCCGAACTACGGTCGCTGTCTTTGGGACAGTGTCGCGGAAGGCCGGGGCCGCTGTTCACTACCACACGAGCGGCTCACAGGACGGCGGTCTGGGCTCTCCGTCACGGACACTACACTACGGACCATTGATTGTGTACAGCTCGTACCTTATCGAGCTGTACACACTTTCCTGGATGTGCTGACACACTGGTGTGTTCTGTGTTTGTTTGCAGACGGACTGAAGGAGTACGCGGTACCACTCACTGGTGGTCTGGCCTGTCTCTACGGTTCTTTTTATTTAAATCAAACCAAGGACTCTATTGCCCGCTTTGTATAAGGTTTTTTTTCCTAATTAAAGTGATCAGATTTGGCCCTTGTGTTCAGTGTTGAGACTGTTTTCATCTTCAGGTTGTGTAAAGACGTGTAAAAAAAATGTCGTGTATTCACTATAAGTTTTCTTCCAAACTGGAATACAACACTGTCACTTTCGATGGGTTGCACATCACTCTCACTGAGTTAAAGAAACAGATCATGGCTCGGGAGCGCCTGAAGGCCACAGACTGCGACCTACAGATTACCAATGCGCAAACTCGAGAAGGTACGTAACGATAATCCTTGCTATGCAATGCTTTGTTTTGTGAACTTGGAATGTACGTCAGATGTAATTTAAAAGATATCTTGAAATTAATAAAAAAAAAAAAAAAATGTAAGCAATTGATGAACAATTTCATCTTTACACATGATGTAGGCTGTGAACTGAAATTACGTTTATTTTTTGAATCGGTAAGGATTTTAAAATATGATGAAATATGATCTGACTACACATTGATTGTTTTACCATATGGTACACGTGTGCTATTGGTAGTGATGGGACACACAATTTATATCAGTTGACATCAATTTTGAAGTGTGTGGTATTTTGCATAAAAAAAGTCTCTGAAATAAAATGCTGGAGTTATGGAAAATAGAAATATTTTTAAAAAGAGGGGTATGGGCAGTGAAATTGATTGTGAAACGTTTTGTCACTCCAACTCCCTGACGCACAATAGACACTTGATTTATTTTTGAACACGTGTAAACAAAAACAACACTTAAAATAAAAGGAATGGCACTAAACAAGTTAGTTTCCAAAACAAGTCAAAAACACAAAGTAAGATTTCAGTTTTCAGTAAAACTTTTAAACGTTAAAAAAAGGAGTAGGATGGAGTCTGAATTATTTAATCCTACTCTTAAAAGTAGTATAACCAATTTATCCAAGCTATTTAAATATACAACATTATATATATATATATATATATATATATATATACACATATACACATATACACACGTATGCATACATATGAACACAATATTAATTGTGTAATATTCAATAAAGCAAAAGATAAATTGCATTGCACAATTGGTAGTTCTGAGTATAATCCACAGAAATATGTACCTACCTTGTTGGGTGAAATGAGATCAAAATGTTCTCACATGGGAAATTCTCTTTTTTGCCGGCTCTATTTTAATCTTTCAAATGTTGCTGATAACGCATAAATAGTAAGTCTGTAAGACTATCCCATTTGTTTTGAGTCGCACACCAACTTACAAACTCCTTCATGAAGTAGTTGGAGGGCGTGGCCAGCCAGCAAGTCTTGCACATCAACGATATATGGCATCGATATGAGCCTCGATGCACACATCACATATCACCGCCTGGATGACTCGATATGGAACATTGCATCACTCGCTATTGGACTATTACAAAATTCTACCTGGCCTTTGATAAATATTGCTACATTTGGGTTGTCGTTTAATAAAAAATATTTCTTTACTCCAAAAATCATTGATCACATAATTGTCCCCCTCACCCCAAAATATAAATCACAGGAATCTAATTTAAAAAAATATTTTTTTCTCTCAATAGTTTAATTGAACCGTTTAAAGCAGTGTGTCAAACTCATTGTCCCTTTAGATCATCTGATTCAGCTCACATGAGATCCGTGTAAATTACTAAAAATATTCAGTTGTCGATATCTCAAATTCATAGTTAAATAATTTTCACAATATTTGCACTAGGGCAATGGAGTTTCCCAGTACTTAAAACATAACTGCATTCACTTAATTTTAAAATTATGGGAAACAAATGAATTTATCCAAAATCAGGCCATTTATCCCAAACAATATCTAAAAACTCATTTAAATAAAATAAAAGGTCAAGTATTTTTTCTGATTGTAGCATCATCTGTGTTTTCAGCATTTCTTACTGTGTAAACATGCAGTGTAAATATTTCTATTAGCTTCCTAAACTGGTGAAATATCATTAGCTTTGTTTAGAAAATGACATCTTTACAAATAAACATCACAGAGAGCTTAAGAAGACAGTTATTATCTTGCTGTGTATTGATTGAATGTAGCACAGGGGACTCCCATTATTTAATATGGGTTTCTGTTTACTCAGAACGCTACTTTCTAAATATTGAGAAATGTCTAGGCTAAATATTTTGTTTTTTAATGTTTTCCTTTTTACAGAATACTTAGATGATGAAGTTCATATCCCAAAGCACTCATCTGTCATTGTACGTCGTACGCCGATTGGTGGAGTGAAACCAGCTGGCAGGACGTTCATTGTGTACGTATACTATTTGTACATCAAAAGATTAAATCAGGAAATTTCAGGTGTAATCATTTACATTTCTTATGATTTAAAAAAAATGCTGCTCCCAAACATGACAGAGGTTTATACTGACATTCTCTTTTTAAAATGTCCCCAGTTTCTTTTTAGTTTGTCAATTACGTCAGTTTACACTTTTAAGTTTTTTATACTTTTGAAGGCTTAGTTCGTGCCTTATGCAGTTGCTCTTTCCATTTCAGAAGGTTAAGTCATTCATACTGTCAGATAAACTGTAAAATGTATGAAAGAACTGAATCAGCTTTTCTACATCACATTGGTTGCATTTCCATGTTCTGAAAAGTATTTTTATGTTGTTCTTTGGCTCGTGATTGTGCACACGTTTTTCAAAAAAAACCTAAAATCTTTCTTACAAAATAATGATAAAGTTCCCACAAATCACATTTCAATGTTTGAGAACTAATCACAAATTCAAGAACATGCTATCACAGTAGAGGTGGGCGATATGGGAAAAAATATATCACAATTGTAATTTTATCCAGGGCTCGAGACTGCGACCAAAATGGTTGCATATGCGAGTATTTTTTCAGTGTGCACGAGTGAAAATTTTATCTGGTCGCATTCGTGCGAGTTCGTAAAGGGTGACGTTATTTCATACGGAGCGGCCGAGCACTTCGTCACGTCCCACAGAGTGCATCTCTCTCTCTTTCTCTTTCTCCCTCTCTCTCTCTGCGGGATTACCGTAAAACCGTCTATGAACAGGCACTGCAAATTGGCTGGCGGCTAGGTTGACCGCAGTGTTGCCGGTGAGGCGACAGTGCACGCTCACGCAACTTTTCTGCGGGTAATGCAACGGTGAATAGGCTGAGTAGAAACACCAATGTGCTCCTTTTGAGTGCGCGTGGTCCGTTAATGGAGCCAGACATAACGAGCCCTTCACTGTGTGCGCTCGCATTGAGAGCAGCAGCAAAAAGGAAAAATGCGCTGAGCGCAGTGATAGAACGTACACGCTCATCAGAACCAGCATAGAGGGACCAGAACTGATGGACTATGATGCCAGGCCAGATGTTCAGCTGTGGTTCTTCCAGGGCAGGGGTCTGCAACCTGCGGCTCTGGAGCCTAATGTCGCCCTTTGACTCTTTTGCAATGGCTCCCTATAACTAATATAATTAATGATTAATGACAAATAAAATCAAAATATAACAATTTGTTAACCTAAAATAAATCACGTTGTGCAATGACTGAGTTTTAAATCCCTGGTAAAATAACTAAACCAACAAAAACACTATTCTGAAAGAAAATAGAGATTTTAATTGTGTGGAAACAGATTCTATTAACTGCTAATGTGCCGGTTAAATATGCTTCATGTGTGGCATGAAAAGAGCAATTAGCATGTGTTGACCACATGATCTTATCAAATTCACGTTACTTTTTGTAGCCTTTCAAGTACATTAACTAAAAAAAATATTTTATATAACATTGTGTTCATGTAAACCGAGATGCATAAGAATTTGAAGATGCAAGATACTGTTATTTTTTTGTCAATTTATTTTATTTTAAACTATTTTTAAGTTTCCATTTACATGATCAAGATAAATCACATCAAATTAAATCAAATATTATTCTATATAATTTTAACTTCATATAATTTAATACACTGTATTGTCTTCATTGAGAAGCTATTTTTTGGCTCCAGGAGGACTTTAATCCAGGTGAGATGAGGTAAAATGGTTCCTTGTAGAGTAAAGGTTGCAGACCCCTGACCAGAGGAAGAGGGTTAGGAGACCCCACTATAAGAGCCGGACCCTCTGAATTTAATTCCATGTGGTGAAGCAATGCTGATGCTAAATTGGTTATGCAACTGTTAAAAAAAATAGAATACATGTAGACTGTTGTTATGCTTTGCTGTTATTTAAAAAAAAAAAATTGTTACGTCTTCTTTTTAAAATTATATAAAAGAAATGACCTGTTACTTCAGCCACTGCTTGTTGCAGAAAAAATTAATGTTGACATTAAAACATTTAGCAAATATATCTCGAGTCATTGTCAATCTTTACTTCACACAAAACTATGGTACGCCAGTTAATTCAACTATTTATTAGCATGCATGGCTATGCTGTACACTCTCCCCACCCCCACTCGAAAAAAAGGTGTGACCAAATTCTGTGCTGGTGCGACCAACTGAGAAAGTTAGTCGCACCAGTGCCACCACTGGAAAAGTTACCGTAGAGTCCCAGATCATTGAGACTATTTTAAAGTTTTTTACTAATAAAACAAACCAATTCACCTACTTAACATCATCGCCCCTAAATGGAAAAAATGTATGTAATCAATTTATCAAACTGGTTCCAACTTCCAAGTATAATTACCGTAATTTATGGGCTATAAAGCGCACTATTTTATTGGCCGCATTGCTATAATTTAGTTATTTTTGAAGAAAAATCCACACAAATGCTGCAGCATAACATAGGCCGCACCCTATTGGCTGATGAGGGTGCCCGTCAGACAACTCGGCCAATCAGAATGGGCAGGTAGGCGGGCTGCTGTACTCGAGTTAGGTTTCACGGAAGCGTCCGTGTTTCAACTGATAAGTTTTCTTTAATACATGAAGTCTCCTCCTCACTGCCCCACATCTACATATCAGTCCATTCACGGCTTTTTATGGTCACTTTTTACTGGAACCAGACTGATACACCACTTTGTCCGCTCTTCTCACCGTGAACTACCGTGGAGCGATCACAGCGAGACGGATTCTGAGTCAGAATATGGATGTGATCGCTTCTCAACAAATCCAACGTGGTGCTTTGGCAATTTCATGCTGTTATTCTACTATTACAAACTGGCTGACTTTTACTGTAGATGGAGCAGTGATCAGAAAAGCCTGGATACAGCCTGTATCCAGGCTTTTCTGATCTCCGCTCCATCTGTCTGTCCTCCTTAAGGAAGCGTCTCTATCAGCCTCAGAGTCCAAAGCACCTGCAGATTAGTCTTGTGATTTCCATTTGTTTGTGAGGTAACACATTCATAATGATAAAATCCAACTTTGAACAGTGTTTTAACGCCTCATTTCACACAGTTAGAACAATCATATCCTTTACAAGATAAAACGTTACCGCTTTGGTTACATTAGGCCTGGGTGATATGGACCAATATTCGTATATCTATATTTTTCCTCAAACTGGCGATAAGCACTATAAAATCCATTTATTTTTTTTTCAATAGTTTTACAAGAAAAACAAAAATGGGTCAAAATCAGTGGATGAAACTGCCACAAAGACCCTTTTATTAATCACTAGCAGCACAATTTCAACATTTTGTGTCACTTTTGACTTCAAAAAGGCTTAAATGGGTGATTAAATTATGTAGTGTTGCTTCTTTCAGGGCAGCTCTGTGTTACTGAAAGTAGTTTTTAAAGTAAATCACATTCGGGACACTCTCTTTAAGAATGTGGAAACAGCCCTGTGTTCTGCAGCAGCAGTAGATTTCTGCTGAGTAGCGACAGAGAGTTAGTTATAAAAGAGAAACACATGCAGCGTTTCCTCAAACGTCTCTCAGTGCTTCCAACACTCAGCTGATGGGGTTTTACAGGACAGACAGACATCTGCACTGAGCCTTTGACAGATAGTCACTAGCACACAGGAAACCGCACAGCTCTGTGTCCGTGCACTGGGGGGAGGGGGGGTGCGTACTTCTGCTCTGTTTAAGTGCTTAATAATTCCGTGATTTTGGAGATCTTCGTCATGTTTTAATCCTTAACAATCTAATATCGTCATATTGCACACCCTTATATCACAGTAATTAATGTAGAACCTTGAAGTTGTCTGATTGCATCGATGTGTTCTTTTGTTTCTGCAGAGATCGTTCTGAAACAGCTGTGATGGGATCATCGAGACCCGTATGTAAAACAATCTCCAAAACACTAATTTTGTCTCACCTCACCCATTCTATTATATCATCCTCTTTCTTGCTTCTTGGGCAATTTTACAGAACATCCTGTTAACACACATCAAGTTTGATATTTTTTCTTTATTTTTTACTGTGTTGACTACATGTGTGTTTAGTGTCCAGGTTCTGTGTGTTGTTGACTAAATGCTATTCTAGATTGGTTAACTTTCTTAATGGTTCAAGACATTTTTGGTTGAATGACATGGGATAAAAATAAAAACACATATCTCCTTTGTTTATATTATGAAAGGTTTAAAAACCTTTTAACTGTTGATGGTTGTAATTCATATTGAAAGGGTTTGTAGCCTGCTTCAGGCTAAACAAATGTATTTCAAGAGTGTAAAAGGAATGTTTTTTCTGATGTCATATTTTCTGTAAAAATATTTTTAATGCTCTGACAACATACTGTACATCTTGGCTGTAATTAATTGTGATCAACTTATCTGGAGTGTTTTTAGAAAAGGCCCCCCAATGATTTTTATCTTTAAAGATCTATTACATGCTAAGAGTAAACCCCTGTAGGTGATATTTGCCAGTGTCAATTTTGTCTTTGTATATTATTCATTCTAATGTTGTTGTTCAAAGTATGGTGTGCACATAACTTAAAAGCTTACATTTCGCTCTGTTGCACTAAAATACACCCTACTGTTGTGTCTCTTACTGAAGATCAGGATTTAGTTTAAAGTGCATTGTTTAAACTCTGGTTTTCAGTACAATGAAGAAGCTAGTTTTAACAAGTGAAATGGTTGGACTTGGCCATTCACATCCTTGATGTTACCTGCTAACTAAGCTTCAAGACACGTGATTAGTGACCACTTTGTTGATACCCGATGGCTTTCCGATGGTTACCGCAGTGAGAAGTATTCTGGTGTAGTGTCCTGTGAGCTGTAAGCTGCAGAACCTGTCAATAAAGTTATTCAGTGGTTCGGTGTCAGAACCGCCTGTACCAGATCCCTGTGTGTTCCCTCACCACCCCTCTGCATTTTCAGTGTTTTTTTTTTTAGATTTACTAATATTTAAATAAGAAAGTTAACCCAGTTAGCCTTGCAGATACTGAACCGCACATTTTACTGCGCTTTAGCGCTAATAAATGCTACTTTAACACTGCTGGCAAATGTGACCGAAATCCAATCTTTTTTCTTGCCCATATGTGACCTGTATCCGATGTAATGTGAATGATCACATTGTGCATTAAGACCTGCAGTGTTAACGTAGTGTTAGACTTTGACTTGAGGTAGAAACATTTTCATGTAGCAGATAAGGGCCGAATAAGGGAACAAAGTTAAATTAAAAATTGGTAGGCTGTTTTTAATTTGACTTTTATCGTTATCAGGTATTACGGTTAAAAGTGGTTTAGCATTAATTTCGGCTGCTAATTGTGTTTGAAAAGTATTTGGAAACTATTTATTCTGTGGCCTAGGAAATGAGAACTACTAAAATTCCTCCTAAATCCTTTAAGGAAGTTGTCGATTCAGATAGGGAACACAATGAAATGAAAGGATGTGCCGGTTTAGAATGGAGTTTTTCCTTGATTGCTTCAAAATGACTGTCATTTTAAAAAATGAAAGACTTTTAAAAGTCTGCATGTCATGTAAAACAATTTACCGATCCCCACAAACATGCCAAAAGCTGCTTTAATTTCAAAAAATATTTGCATCAAACTAGATGGGTAAAAGAACTGAAGAATCGTAATTAATTTCATGGCCTAGCAAGAACAGATGAGACAGAAAAGTAAATTTCCTAAGTACCAAACTGTGTGCAGTGCTTTACAATAATATTGGACAATCCCATTAAACTGTTTTTTCTCAGCTACTTAAAAGGAACATGAGTCACGACCAAAATCATCTTCGGTGGACCAATATTTATGGAAATTATAGATTTTTTTTGTTAAAATCTTATGCTTTAAAAAAAATTCTCCTGTTGTATGTGCAACTAAAATAGATTTATTTGATGTTTAAATGATGTACTGGTACTTGGATTCCTGAACAATATAAAACAACAAAACAAGACATTTTAAATATTCCATTCCAAACAGTAAAACATTGAAAGTGCAATCAAAGTCCACTTGAAGCCAATTCTTTCTCTTTTTTGACAGTTGGACTAATATTTGTTAAGCACTGTACACGTGTAATCTTTTTTATATTATTTTAAAGAAACTGTCAAGACAAAACAAATGGTAAATATATACTAAATGACTTGCTTCAATGTGCCTGTGTTAAAATGGACTACTCTGCAGAATATCATTAAAGTTTTTGCAAAGACAAAAAGAGTTGGACTGGACACAGATGTGGAGGGGAAATGCCTGTCCAACAATGTCTGCTAGAAACATTAATACCCTTAATATATGTATTCTGATTCTCCTGCAGACGGATTCTTCTCCTTCTATGTCTCTCGCCCAATTAACCAAGGTACTGTTTAACGCGTTCACATCTTTCTGCATCACAACTGTGAAGTGTCTTTGAATTTCAGGGCTTATCCTGGTCTCTCTGTGATTTTTGGATATTTCCTTTCTTTGTAGACTGCCAATCTGGTTGATGCTAATGCATCGGAAGAGGACAAAATTAAAGCCATGATGTCTCAGTCAAATCATGAATATGACCCTATACAGTTAGTAATTTACTCATTTTTCATTAGCTGGACCTAAAATCTTGTGACCATATTGTAAGCTCACAGAAATGTACTTCACAATAACATATGCTGATAATAATTGAACCCAACTCTGTCCAGTTATTCCAAGAAGGCCATCGGACCTCCACCTGCTAACTATACCTGCTATCGCTGTGGAAAGGCTGGTCATTACATCCGCAATTGCACTTTGCAGTCGGTAACTGTCACCATTTGTTCAGTGCTTATTGAAAAACTTTTAACTTTTAAAGGGGAAATAAATTATTTATTTTTTCCTCATAATTTCCAGACACAGGACAAGGTGGTAGAGTCACTTAAGCCAGTGAAAACCAGCAAGGGCATCCCTCAGAGCTTCATGGTGAAAGCAGAGCCAGGCACCAAAGGAGCCATGCTGACCATGACTGGGGAATATGCAATTCCTGCTATCGATGCGTAGGTTTTTAACAGAAGCCTTCAGAAATAATGAATATAATGGCACATTAAAGCAGCACTGCCATGTTTATTTGACTTAAGTAAATTGTTGCTAAAATAATGAAACGTATGTCTTAACAGTCAAGCATATGCCCAAGGCAAAAAGGAGCGCCCCCCGTTTGTCCCACATGAGCAGTCGTCGTCGGAAGAGGAGATTGATCCAATTCCAGACGAACTTTTATGTCCAATCTGCACCGATCTGATGATAGATGCTGTAGTGATACCCTGCTGTGGAAACAGTTATTGTGATGAATGTGAGTAAAAAGCTGTCTCTCACCAACTGTATAACATTTCCATAGTTGACCCTTAAGCTAGATAATGTGTGAACATGTTATTGTGTTAATGCATTAGTTGATTTTGAGTATTTTGTCTCAAGGTATCCGAACTGCCCTGTTGGACTCGGAGGATCACGTCTGTTTCACATGTAAACAGTCTGATGTTTCACCTGATAATCTCATTGCCAATAAGTTCCTACGACAGGTAAACCTGAGACGCACACACTACCATATTGTTATTTACTTGATTTTGCAGTGTTCAATATAATAAAATGCTTCTGTGATGACTCATTCAGGCTGTGAACAGCTATAAGAATGAGAGTGGTGCACTTCTGCACAGGCGTGCACAGGTGCACCACCCAGCTCTGCCTCCACCACGACCACAGCTATCGAGGCTACTACATTCAAGACAACTGGATCCACTGAAGGTCAACGTCCCGCAGACTTCTTCACCCAAACCAGCTTCATCCACACCACCCATCACCGTAACTACCACCAGTTCTCCAGCTCAAAGCCCCAACACCAGCTCCACACCTGTTGCTCCTCCCACTGCTGATCCTCCGACTCCACCCCCTGATGCACTTGAGGAAGGACAAGATGCTTCACCAGATCCCCCTGTTGACCAAAATTCGCCTGTGCTCTCGAGCAGCCAGGGTGAACTACTTCCACATGGGTAATTTGCATTAAGGATAAGATTGTTTATCTGCGTGATCATTACTGTTTGGAAGCTTTTTTTAAGTAAAGTTTGTTTGTTTCAGTGACTCGAATCCCAAACCTGTGGTGCAACCAGAGTCCTCAGGACCTTCAGGAAGAAGCTCACAGGTACAGTGCTGGTGACCGAGAGAACCTACTGACCCCAAAGCAGACATTTACTGACATTACACATTAATTCTTCAAGTACTTATTCTTGCTTTATTTTTCTTCTCCCACAGAGCTACAGCTTACCCATTCTCAACCACCTGCCCTCAATGAAGCCACCCTTTTCATCCGGTAAATATTCAGTTGTTCAAAGATTGTTTTTGATGCCTATCTGCTCCCAAACACTCCAGTTATTGTTATTACTCAAAACTACAAAAGCATAGGTACAGGACTGCCAAGTTACAGAAAATAAGAGTCAGACTTTAGTGACATGATGCGTTCCGGTGGAAAAAAATGTGGCCTTTTTTAAACATGACTTTCGCCTGTTTTAACATTGATTTATACCTTAAGACTGTTGTCCTCACCTCCATGCCAGCGGCTCTTCCTGCACTGTGGCCTCCAAATGCTAGTTTTAATCAACCAGAAATTAGAAATGAAAACTAACAAGAATTTTGACAAAATACATTTATTTGTCAATATTTCATTTCAACCAACTCTCCATCATTTAGCTGGGGACATGTCTCATATTGTAGGCGTTTGTCTCAGATTTTGATGCCTTGATGACAGAGGCAGGGGGTTCCCACTTAAAACACAGTGGCCCAAGGCAGTGCTACCTTTACCTCAGCTCTCCTTGTCTGCAACAGAAGACTCTGCAACAGACTCAACGTCCCAAGAAAGACACTATTACATACAAAATAATGAGATAAAAACAGTTCAACTGAACATTAGATTAGATTAGGCATTTGTTTCATTTACTATGTATTTATGCTGATATAACCTACAAGTGCAATTCAGCTACTACCAGTGTTCATAACACTGGTAGTTGCTGAATAACAGTTTTAATTAATTGTGAGGATGCCTCAATGGCATAATTGAGGTATCAAACTTTTCAGAAAATTCTGCACTTCTCTTCTGTGTTCCAGCTTTTTTTTAAACTTTTTGAGTTATTTCCTGTGGAACTTTTTGCTCTCATCCACTTATATTGAAAGTTCCAAACTTTTTCCCCTTATTGGAACTTCTAACCCTTCCCCAACCATTTTGTAACTGATCCAAACTGTTCAATTAACATGTTGAGCTACTACCAACCCATTTCAACTTCTTTCAACCCTTTTCAACATTTTTCAAATTTTTTCAACTTTTTCAACCGATTTCAACTTTTTTCAACCAAATTGCTAATAGTAAGCTGTTGCTAGGTTATTGCCAGTGCAAGGTGAATGCTAATGATAGGTCAATGGTAATGCTGGGCGAATGCTAATGCTAATGCTAATACTATACTAATACTATTGCTATAGCTAATGCTACGTTATAGTTAATGCTAACGTTAGGCTATTGCTAGACTAATGTTAGGTTACTGCTATGCTAATGCTAACACTAGGTTATGGCTAATGCAGTGCGAAGCGGGCCAGCACATGGATCCTCACTTGCATTTTCTTCAGGAAATGCAAATATTCTAGTTTAAGTTAATGTCTAGCACAGACATACACACACGTAGGAGTGGGCGATATGGGGGAAAAAATCACATCACAATTTATTTCTTTGTGAAATCACGATCACAATACAATTTTTTTCCATTCAAATCATTTGGACTATTTTAAAGTTATTTACCAATAAAAAAAAAACAAATTCTCTTAATTTAAATCATCACCCTAAATGGAAAAATAATCACTAGCAAGACAATAACATTTTGTGTCACTTTTGACTTTTTCTTTCATTAAGGTTGAAATGTGATTAAATTATGTAGTGTTGCTTTTTTCAGGGCAGCTCTGAGTTGCTGAAAGTTGTTTTTAAAGTAAATCACATTCAGGAAACACCCTTGTGAGCTGCAGCAGAAGCAGATCTCTGCTGAGGAGCGACAGAGAGTTAGAGACGAAAAACGCATGCTGTGTTTCCTCAAACATCTCTGAGCTTCAACACTGGGGGGGAGGGGTGGTTCGTTTTTTAGACGAGTAAACAAACACTAACACAAACAGCAATATGAACAGTGAACAAAATTGGGTAGTTTCTTTCTGAAAGCATGTTGACGAGTCGGTGCATGTTGTGTGAGACAGCTCGTCAAGACCCGCCTTACTTTTCTTTTGATTGGTTTATTATTGTGATGCCTGCCATGGTTGGTTAGATCTAGGCACAAGGAGACATGGATTGGTTGTCTCGATCAGTCAATCCGAGTTATTCGGGCTATGGCAAGCCGCGAGGACCAAAGTTCATTATCATGAAAAAATTAAATAAAGTATTGAATGGGGAAATATAAGCGTGAGAAATGTCAAGTGTGATGAGAATGCGTCAAATTGCGTAACTGTCACGCACAAGTGGTATGTGCCACGATTTAAATTTAAATATGTGGGAGTAGAGAGGTATCAAAAACATGCAAGACAAGAACTCAACTCGACCTGAGCTCAATCAGCTTACAACATGCTTTTTTTTTTTCACAGTACATCAGTCAAGGCCCAATCACTCTCAAAGAGGAGGAGGAGGAGGCAGGCATTGGTAAGACTTGTATGTTTCTTTGTTACAGGTATAAAAAAAAATCTATCCAAAAATAGAGAAGTTTTATTTTAGTAAGTATTAACTACACATACCATGATGAAGTGTCAACCAAGTGAAACATTTAAATAAACATCGTACACTGCGGGTCAGTCACTGTACATTAACTGTAATGTTAGTAAAACATTTAGTCAGAAATCACTTAACGTATTTATCGGACTATAAGGCGCACTTAAAATCCTTTAATTGTCTCAAAAATCGACAGTACCCCTTATAATCAGGTGCGCCTTATGTATGAAATTAATATGTCAAAATGTTTTAGTACAACTTTGGTAAACTATGAAGCTGCACCGCTTGATGGATTTTTGGTGCTTCAGGGCTACCGTAGTCAGGCGCCTCGTGGAGTGATATGTACCTGTACTGTGCTTCAACATACTGAACTGAAAAAGTGAGTGTAATGTTCTATATTTTGTGTTAAACCTGAACAATGTTGAGAGTTATTGTTTGAGTTGAATAAAGTTTGACTTATATGACTATGTTGTTTCGCTTAATGAGCCTTAATAATATCAATGATAACAAATCGGTGCGCCTAATGTCTGAAAATAGACCCGATCAGACCCATTCATTTATGGTGTGCCTTATAGTCCGAAAAATACGGTATTCTCCACTTTCAGAAACATCTATTAAACATTGTTAATGTTTGACACAAGCAAATTTTGGCTTTGGCATAAAGAACATTTGACTTTTAAAAGCCAACATAATAGTATTTAGATGTGAGCAAAGCTAAACAGTGAGTGGATGATTTATTTTTTTTGCCTTCAGGTACAGGAACAGAGGAGAGCATCTCTCCAGTCGCCTCCAACCAGTCCAACCTCCTGCACCCGTTCCTCCTCTGTACCCGTCCCCAGTCCTCTACGGACCCCCACCACAACCATACCTCCCACCATACACCTCAGGCCCTGGCCTCATCCCGCCACCCATAATTAGTTACCAGCCGCAGCCTGTCTATGCTTCTGGACACCCAGTTCTTAATCCTCCATGGGGGGCCCCTGGTTCCCAGCCCCCGCTTGTTCGTCTTCCACTACCCCTCCCTCAGCCTTCCATTTCAAAGGAGGATTTCTACAAACCGAGACATCACCGGATGGAAAAGTGAGTAACCTGTTAGTTTTGGAAGCCTCAGACCGTCCAGCAGAATCATACTTCAAGTTGCAGTTGCTTTGCAGAAAAACAGTTGGGAAAGTTTTAGCCTGCATCTGAATAGTCCCTCCTATCTCCTTTACTATCCACTGTTCCTTCACCCCCGGAAGTATACAAGACATACTGTATTATCAGATTATAACTGACACAAAACAGACACTTTGTGGTTCAAGAAAAGAGATTAAAAACATTTTTAGCCACATTATGTTTTATTCAACAGAATTTATATTTCTGTGGAAGGTGAGTGTGAGCAACCATTCTCAATGTGACGTTATTTTAGTTTCACTTTTGTTCCTCGTAGCCTCTTTTCTTTTGATTTAAATTCAAACTGTGTTTTTTGAGATTATATCATTGGAAATGTGCTTTTAGAAACTTAATTGAAGTGCGTCTGATTGTCAAAACAAGCGTGATGGCCTTTTTCCTTACTCCTCTCCAAACACCTTTCCTGAACCCCGTGACGTCATCCAAGATCTAGAATTCACACTGATGAACGCCCTGCTCACTCGAATATTTGACCCTGTGCAAAGTGGCGTTTCTGTTCTCTCACTGTAATATTTCTCAGTAAATGTTGCAAAACAGCAGCAATGAAAGATAACCTACAAAGTCTTGTTGTTGAGGATTCAGACAGTGATTGGTCAAAAATGCTAGTTTTGGTGATTTATTAAAGTGGTTGGGCCATCCCAAGTTGGTGTATTGTTTAAAATGCTTTACCTGCTGGTTCTGACTCAATTCACTAATGCAAATTGAAAATGTTCAATGCATATAAAACAGTTAATCTATTCCTTATTTATTTATTTATTTATTTTTTTTTAGAGCTACCTCCAAACTTGATGAATTCACAAAAGACTTCCACAAAGAACTTATGAAGTACAGAAATGCACCAAAAAGAAGACGACCTTCTTATTCCAGGTAATGCCATTTATTTTAATACGTAAACTACTAATTTAAATCAAATATTCATAATTATTAATGAATCTGTGATCATTGTGAGTTTTCCACCTAAATGTTTTTCGTCACCTTTTTTTTTTCCTAGGTCCCGATCATTTAGCCGTTCTCCATTTAGTCGTTCCCCTTATACTCGCTCCAGGACAAGGTCAAGATCTAGATCTTACTCATATTCCGTCAGTCGCTCTCGCTCCCGATCTCATGGTCGGTCTTACCCACGTTCCCCATTTTCCAGACGCAATGGGCGCAGTTATGGACGCTCACGGACAAGATCTCGCTCTCGTTCAAGGTCTTATGCCTACCGGCGCTCTGGTTCTCCGCAGTCTCCCTTCCCCTATCGGGGAGGAGGCTGGGAGGGTTCTGAAGTAGCTGGACCCTATAGATCTAGATCACGGTCTCGTTCACCTGGTGGCTATCGGGCCCGCAGCCCTGGTGGACGAAAGCCACCTCCCCGAGAACTGCCACCATATGAACTAAAAGGTCAGAGTCCTGGAAGCCAAGACCGCTGGGACAGAGAAAGGTATCGACAGTGGGAGAAGGAGTACGCAGACTGGTACAACAAGTACTACAAAGATTACGACAATCAACAGTCCTCAATGCATCACAAAGGTCACAGCAGTAGAGATAAGGAAAGAGATCGAATGTCGCCTTTACCCAGAAATTATTCAGTTCATGAGAGAGCGAGACGAAGAGATGACAGGGCAGACAGAGGAGACAAAACAGACAGAAGAGCTGTGCCTCCTCCTCCCCCATCCTCTTCCTCATCTACTACCAAGTCCAGCAATAAAATCCTAAAAACCAAGAAGTTGAAAAAAAGAAAGGCCGATGAACCAGAATCATCACAGCAGTCAATGAACAGGGGTGATGCCACTCCAGTCAGAGATGAACCAATGGATGAATTGCCCTCACAAAATAAAAAGTCTTCCTCAGCATCAAAGGCTTCAGGTAACACAGCTGCCTCTAAAGCTGCACCTTCAAAAAGCTCTGCAACAGCTGCCAAAACCTCAACTAAGTCTGTATCAAAGGCTCAGTCTGACAAAGCAAAGAAAGAGAAATCCTCCAAAGGAAAGACCAAAGCCAAGGTGGACGGTTTAAAGTTAAAGAATGATAAAATGAAGAAAAAAACTGGAGAAACATTCAATACCAAAAAAGAGTCGTCCTCGTCTTCTGCGGCTGCTACAAAATCTTTAAAGCCTAATAAACACAAATCAGAAGATGCCCCCAATTCAACCACACCCAGAAAAGAAAAGAATAGCATTTCTAGTGCAAGACATTCACGAGTGAAAACCCCCCCACTGGCCGCCCACAGCCTCCCTCCACCACACCCCCCACTTCATGATGGGTCTCGCACTGGACAAGACACACGGGTCAGAAGAGACTATCCACAGGGTGGTGGTTTTCATTCACTGCCTCCCTCCAACCAACATGGGCTCCAACTTGTTCACCATCCTCCATCCCCAGCTGAAAGCCGAAGGAGGATGGGAGAAGAAAGTCGGACTTCGCGCGGACTACCTCCGGGAAAGCTGAGGAGAGTTGATGGCTCTGTGATGGAAAGTGAAGCAAACTCCCACTCACAAGCCCCTAATCACCCTCACTTCCACAGAGTCCCACCTTCTGACAGGCCTGGAAATCCTCCTCTGCCTGGTAGCCGTGAGCTAAATCGGAGTGATCCTAATCGGATTCCTATTGAAGCTCTTATGAATATTGAAGTAAGACCCTATTCTGTCATTATTGGCACATTCCTCAACAAAAGTTATGCTACATAGTTGTCATGACACTCATCTTTTTTTCTACTTGCAGGTAAAACCTCTGAGGAGAATTAAGTTAAACAGAGATCTGGGAGGAAGAGGCAGCACTGAGTCAACATCAGAGAGACCAACATCAGGTTCTGAAAAGATTTCGTCCACCTCGGATCGATCACCCGCTAACATGTCGGAAGGAGATCATAGAACAGCAGAAGGAGCTGGAGGAAAAGAAAGATCCTCATCTACTGAAAGGGGCAAGTCCAGAGAAAGACCAAGCAGTGCTGGAGAGAAAACACACGGACCTGAAAGAGAGCAGGATCGTACCATTGCTAAAGATCGTGAGCGAGGCAGACCTTCTCGATCTGACAGAGCCCGAGACAGAGGTTTGGGGTTGGACAGCGAGAGAGACAGGGTTTCGGGGTCCACATTGACAGCTGTGATAAAGTTAGCTAACACAGCAGACAGAGAAACTGAGAGAGAGAAGTCACGGATGGAGCGAAAGACCTCCACAGGCCAGAGTGGATCAGCAAGGTCTGTGTGTCTGGATAGAATGACCATTGCAGAGAAATCCGAAATTTCAAAAACACAGGACAACCATCACGAGAAACAAAAAACCTCCTCAAAAGACAGAGGCGAGGGCTCGGAGAGGTCCGCTCAATTTGACAGGTGAGTCTCCTGCAGTCTAAATGGTAAATGGACTTGATTTTATATAGCGCTTTATCCCCACACTGAAGCAGTCTCAAAGCGCTTTACATATCAGCTCATTCACCCAATCACTCTCACATTCACACACCAGTGGGACAGGACTGCCATGCAAGGCGCTAGTCGACCACTGGGAGCAACTTAGGGTTCAGTGTCTTGCCCAAGGACACTTCGACACATAGTCAGGTACTGGGATCGAACCGCCAACCTCTCGATCAGAAGACGACCCACTACCACCTGAGCCACGGTCGCCCTTCTATGAAGTCTTCTTCATATCTGTAATTAATGTTACTAGAGGTGGGAGAAAAAAATCGATTCTTAGATACATCGAGATTCGGAGGTGGACAATTCTGAATCAATTCTTTAATTTCCAGTAATCAAAAATCTAAATTTTAGACTCCGTTTAAAAGTCTGAAAAAAGGCGGAACTAAAAAGGCTGCGGAACTGTGGCGTGCAGCACGTTTCAAGAGGGACACTTTAATGAGCGCCACAACAAGGAAGCATGGACGTGCGGCAGTTAAAACGAGCCCTGTGTCACTTAAAATCTGATGTTTCTTTAATGTCCACGGTGGAAATGAACTGGACAAGAGCCACGCTGTATGTAAGCTCTGTTACACTGAAATGAAGTACTTTGGGAACACAACAAACATGAGAAGCCATATAGCACGCTTTCACCCGAAGGAGGAGGCAAAGTCTGCTGCTGCTATGGCTCAAAGTACCTCTGCTAACTAGAGAACAATCGAACAAGTCACAACAAAGCTTCCACCCTCTTCGGAAAAGGTAAAGTGGATTAACAAGTCGATTGCAACATTTATTGCTAAGGATTTACGTCCTTACTCGGTCATGGAAAACCAGGGCTTTCGTGCGCTGCCGCATACTTGGAGCCGAGATATACCATCCTTTCTTCACGTTACTTTACTGATACGGCTATCCCGAAGCTTTACAACCTACCAAAACAGAAGTCGTAGCATCGCTGCAGAAAGCGGGTAGAATAGCAGTGACATGTGATGCGTGGACATCTTATAACCGCGCACTTTATCTCTAATGACTGAAAGCTAACATAATACGACTTTTTTTTTTTTTTCAATTGAAGTTGATGTTACAAGGAAGGCTTCTACTACCTTTGTTTCAAAAACATGTACATTTTCAATTCACATACTTCTTCCATTAGTGTAATAAAGGAAAATGAATGGTAATGTATCTCTTTTTTTATATATATATATTTTTATACAGTGTGGACACAGTGAATACAAAAGATTTTGTGAATAAAACATGCATTAAAAAAAATTAATAATCAATTTAGAAGCCCCTTGAATCGAATCGAATCGTGAGGTGCCTAAAGATTCCCACCCCTAAATGTTACTGTGTCAATCAAACAAAAATGCTTTCAACTGTAATTGTTTTTCTGTCCCAGGAGTGTGTCCAAGGACAGAACGGAGAGAAGTGTGTCCTCAGGAGAGAAATCTGCTTCTGCTCACAGAGAAGGTAATTTACAGACCTAATTAAGAAGACATTATTGTATTGTGTCATAATAAAGGAGTTTAAACACTGCGCATTCATCAGCAGTTAAAGGGACACACACACACTATGACAACATTACTTTGCGTTTGACTCCATTATAGCAGACAAAAACGTTCTTTAGTATTTTGTGCATCACATTTTTAAAAACTGACTTATTTATATAAACTAAAGTAATTAAAATACCTAGTTACTTTTGACTATAAGTAATCAGTAAAGTAACTGGATCATCATTAACTATTTACTATTTCCTGATAACTTGACCAACACTGTTTAAAGCCTTGGTTCTTTGCCTTTCACAGGCAAAGACAATCAGGAGGTTTCTGTGAAGTGCAAACCCAGGATCAGTCGCAAAGTTCTGACAAGCCACTTTATCACCTCTGGGTAAGTTTTTTTTTTTTTTTTTTTTTTTTTTTTTTTTTTTTTTCAGGATCAATATCGTCAAAGTTTTAAGCACTTTAATAAACTTACAAACTAATGTGTAGTACTCTGACTGTTTTTGCCCCCATCCCGATTATGGATGGCAAATGCCAGATTATTTTAGGACAGACAATCGTAAAATGTCAAATAAATGGGGAAACCAGGCATGCTATATTACAGATAAGTGATGAACACAACTAGCATTCCCTGAGCCACATTTTTTCTACTAACTGTGGCACACTCACAGATCTCTGTTACACTAGAACACTGGAAAGGACCGCTCATTTTAACGCTCTAATGGTCTTGAATCGATTTTAGCGGTTCAGAACTCAGCCATGGATATTTGGTCAAATATTTTGGAAAAATCTTTGTGAAAAAAGTGTGGGAACCCTGAATTCCAGACTTTACTATTCCCTTTCTCGCTGTTATCCGTCTCGTTTGCAGTAGCCGTGTTGTTGCGGTGTGTGCATATGAGAGAAACAAGAGGGAGGGGGAGCTATGGAAGTTCACAGGGACAAAACGTGTGCTGTAGCAAGAGACATTTTTGAATTGTCTGCAACAAAAAACTCGAATTATTCTAAAAAATTTAAAAAAGTTGATGAATTGCCCAGGCCTATCTGTAATGGGTAAAAAAAATCTTCAGATTCAAAAAATCCTTGTGTGTATCCTGCTTATGGGTAAAAACTAAATGGGAAAAGTCATAGTTTTGAATAATCTAGATAGCGTGACTTTCTCCAGATTTAATTGTAAAAAAAATTTTCATCAGTGTAATGTCCTTCAGCTGTAAACCTATCAATATATTATTGTACTACTTGGATGCATTTTCATATTTGTAAAATTTTCTTAGAAAAGGATTTTGGTGTCCTTTACTCATAATTACATTTCTTAAAGTGTGTTCTTTTTCATTTTGTTTTTAAATAGAAGATCAACTCAAAAAACAAAGCCAGACTTAGAAAAAGACCAGGGCAGTGTTTCCTCCATCACTGCAGAGCAGCCCTCATCCAGCCCAGTCACTAGGCTCGTCTGCAACCAGAGAGTCAGTGCAGCTCCTAGTGAAGTCCGAGAGGAGCCTCTCATCCAACCACCACCCCGCTCCAAGTGGGAAAGAGAAGACGATGAAGATGGTTTGGAAGATGAACCGTGTGCACCTAAAGAAGCATTTCCAGTTGTCCCACAGACCATTGTTAAAGAAGCACTGCTGGAAGCACAGAAACCAATGAAGAGCGAAAGCCGTGAAACTCCAAAGGATGAACGGAGAGGAACAACAAAGGAGGAAAAAAAGGCGAGAGTACCACGGGAAGAAAGTAAGACTGGCAGAACAACACAGGCCAACTCGGACAAAACAACCAAGACAAAAACTGGAAAGGAGAGAAAAGCCGTCAAAGAAGAAGGGCGAGCTTCTGCAAGAGAAAATGATAGAAAAGGTGGAGGAAGAGAAGACAACCGAGGAGCTGCAGGAAAAGAGGAGAGGATTGCAGAAAGCCGTAGTGGAGGTGAACGAGAGGAAGTTCGAGGGCCCGAGCCCAGAAGGCAACGGCTGGCCTCGGACCTCGGTCGCGAGACAGATGAAGCGGCCTTTGTGCCCGACTACAGTGAGGGAGAGGGTTCAGAACAGGAAAGAGGAGGAAGCAACAGCCTGACTCCCACCCTGAGCCGTGCCACCCACAGCCCCACATTAAGCAACCACAGCGGCTCCGCCAACACCACAGCAGAGAAGAAGAAGAAGAAAAAAAGCAAGAGGAGCAAGAAACACAAAAAGCACAAAAAACACAGCAGTCAGGACAAAGAGGCGCCACACAAGGAGCACAAGCAGAAACACAAGAAGAAGAAGAGTAAAAAGAGCAAAGACAAGGATGTGGATGAGGAAAATAAAAAGGAGAAAGCTGAGTAAGAGACGGCTTGCTAACATAGCTTAGCTCAGGCTAAAATCCACCCAATCTTTGGTACGGCGATAAGGATGCGTTCTGCTTGTTGTTCCATTTAAAGCCAGTGAAACTGGTCTGACTGGGAGATTAAGCGAGCGCTCTCTGACTTGTCCTTTCAATATTATTGTCATTTCTTAGAGCCCGGCTGTTTTTATTAACAGTGCTTGTAATGACTGCTGCTATAATCTGTTATATTTATTGTCCATTTTAGGAAGGACTGTAAAGTGATGCAGTGCTGCTCTTAATACCAGAAATGAGCATAAACGATTGAACGGTAATGAGTGATATCCAAATGGAGCATGTATAGAAATGATAGCTCCGTACTCAGGGATGTGATGCTTTTTAAAGAGGAAGAGCTGCTTCATCGCTGCCTCATATTATTTTGGAAATAAAGCTGAACCCTTGATTCTAATATTTTCCCTTTGGTTTGTTTCACCAACATCCCAGTGTGCTGCCCAAGGCTGACATAATAAATCACCTTTCAGGGTGCTCTTTTTGGACTCTCTGGAACATTCATTAAAATTTCTGTTATTTTCAACTTTTAGTCAACATGGATGTGTTCATTTTTGAGACCTATGGATTTTGTTTATAGCACAGCAGGTTGCCTTTTTTAAGGTGATTTATTTTAGAGAGAGGCTTTCTCTAATTGTGTTTATACTTTGCCAGATGCTTTTTCGATCTAATATCTAAATCCCTGCTGCTACTGTTTAAAATGAGCCTTTTTTTCTTTAAGGAATAACAGCAGTAAAGTGGATGATTTTGCTGGATCACACCCAGGGATAGGAAAGGTTCCTCGAAGTTGGAGCAGTTAATTTGAGAATTGATGCTACACTGGATTGTAATATTCAGTGTGTTCATAATGTTCATAATTCAGTTTGCCTTTTTTTAGAGTGTACTTGCTGTAAACACATTGCGTCTATAAAAGAATTTGCTGATGTAAAAGTGAAATGTGACGAGTGAAGAAGAAAAGATGTTTGTACAAATGAGGTTCTTTTTTAAAAAAAATAAAATAAAAATGTTTTGTGCTGATGCTACTAACTTTTTGCGGGTTTTTTTTTTGTATTTTCTCAGTGTAATGAAAGGAACTTGTATTTCAGTCTAATATTAGATGCTAATGGAGGAATAATCAAGGAGTAATATTGGAATAATCAGAGCAACATCTTAGCAGGTGTGGTCAGATCTAGACTTGCTTCCTTGATCTGCAGCAAAATGTCATTAGAACCCCTGGTCTGATCATACAGGTGTGTGTAGATTAATCAATAGAAAACTAACTTACCTTCCAGGATAAGAACATATTTATTGTTGATTTTATTTTGAAGGGGCTTTGTTTAAGCAATATGCAACTGTTTTGGTGTGCAATAATGAGGTACATGAAGGATTCTTCATAAATCTAAATGAAACATTTTTACAGTACAGTGTATCATATTAAAATGTACATACAGTATATAAATAGTTTATATAGTACACACTCACCACTGAACAAGACAACATGCAGAGAATTGTATTTAAAAACAACAGAAGGAGCTGATCTACTACAGACCTTAGAGCAGAACACATTCAGGTCACAGAAGACACGCAGTACACCAAAAAACTATCATTCACAATGATTCATTTTTGAAAAAACACCTGCAATAAAAACAGAAAAGTTGAGCTTCTTTTGGTCAAATTAATCACAAACTAACACTAATATTGCTCAATAAAATACTGTGTTTATTGTAATTTATGGAAACATGATTCATTTATGCAAGAGAGGCTGTTTAATCACACTTCTGATAATAGACTATAGTATTCTACAAAAAAGACTATTTACTTACTAATGAAGTAATCATGAAAGTTGCATTGATTTTTATTAATTTATTTCATTTAATGCACGTAGTATTTTACATTTGTAGATAAAGCGTTAGGTAACGTGTTGGAGTTTAGGAGAACCAGCTGATACACAAATTAAACAGATTATGAAAGTTTGAAGGAGTTCTTGTGATATGAAAAGGAGCAACACATGATTTGACAGAATTGCAAAGAGACAAAAAGGACAAAAAAAGTTTGTGAACCACTGCATTAAAGCATCCTGAAATAGCATCTAGGTCAGTCATCGTCACTGTCAGTATTAATGTATGAGGATATGAAAAAACAGAAGTGTGATGATTGGAAAGCATATTTAATTCTATAAACTGAAATGACATCAGGGAAGAGATGCATTTGTGCAACATAAGCATTATGCAACAGAGCAACACAATCAATGGGAGAAAGATCAGCAAAGCTAATGACAAAAGCCATTGTCCTCAGGAAACCCCACAAGATCACAGTCAGGAGGTGAGGTTACTCTCCAGAACAGTGTCTGACATAATCTCACATCTGTTGAGCCAAAGAAGTAATATTAGCATTGTTATCACCAGGGATGTAAAAGCAAAGCAACATTTATCCCCAACATCTTTTACACACACCTCCCTCGATACTTTGCTGTGAGGATGTCAAGTGGCAGATGATGCTGCAGTGCCACACTACACATCACTGACTGCTCACATGACAGAAGAGTGTTTGCTCCAGCACATGCAAATTCCACAAGTCCATTTAAAGGGGCAGTATTATGAAAAAATCACTTCATAATGGTTTTGCTATAATGATATTATTTCATTTAGCCTCATTCATCGAGCCAAAGTTGAAAAAGTTCTTTTTCCTCCATCACTTGTTATTTCACATTTTATAAAATGTGAGCTCCAAACGGGCGAGTTGGATTTTTCCCCCTCATACGTCATAATGGGGAAATAACTCCTCCTCCTGACAATCCTCGCTCCTCCTACCCTACATAAGAATGTGAGCTCCTCCCTCTCAGGCTACCTCACAGGTAAAGCAAACATGGCAAAGGCAGGTTGATATCACAGTTAGTATCTTTACATTCATTTTAAAGATACTCCGAAGAGCAGCGTGAGCTCTTACAAGCAGTTTCATTTTTAGTAGCCGTTATATTGTCTTTTATGGGAGGATCTGACCTGTTTGTGACCCAATGCCTCGCAGCGGTTGGACAAAACAATAAACCCTTAAATAGACTATTTCTGTGGTCAGAAGAGGTGAGGAGGAGAAGAAAGCAACTGTTAATGATTTAATCTCTTGCTGCTGTGATAAACACAATGTGTGTGTTTATGCCTACTCATGCATATGCATGAAGGCCCAAAAAAACTGCCTGTTTTTAGGAACGGTTTGAAAGTGACTTTTCAGAGGGCTAAAACTCCAGAAAACAGGTGAGTTTGGGGAAATAAACTTAAAATTCTATAGTTGGGGTTCTTGGAAAAATTGGAGATGGGTGAAAAATAGCATAATACTGGACCTTTAGTAAACCTGTTAACACAGCCACACACCATCGCTCTCAGGCCATGAAGGAGGAAGGACAAAAAATGTCCTGTGGGTTGCAGAGAGAACAGTTGGTAGAAATGGAAGAACTCATAATTCCCAAGTGAAACATACATTTACTGAAACCCATATCAGGTGCTGCTGAATACACACAGATAGGTCTTTAAAGGAACAGAGAGAGAACTGGGAGTGATGGTGGGCACAGGATTATAACAGATCCATTTCAGATAGGATGCAAGAACTTATCTTTATCTCTTAGGATCATAAAGTCATGTGACAGAGGTGAAAAAACTGAGACGGAGGCCCAAGTGATGACAGACCCCAGGAGCTGTCAACTGTAGAGGGTCACAGTGGTGTTAAGGAGAGATAAATCACAGGCACTAGTCTCACCACCGTGGCTGACTCCCATCCACACCATCTCATCCTCCTGTGATGGAGACTTTACATAACCATCACATCATGCTGAGGAAACCATCAGGAAAAAGCAGTGACACAGACAGAGGAAGTCACTGATAACCCTAAACAGTCTTTCCTAATATTTAAACTCCATAACTTTACATTTCATCTGTGCTGACTTTACTGAGCCTGTCTTAAAATATGTTAATCAATGATTATGTGTCATGACAGAAAAAGATTGTCTGAATTGGTAACTATAACAACAGTGTACATGTCATGTGGATTCCACTACAGTATTTTGTTATGATAATGCAGTAAGGCTTGATGGTGTCCTTTGTGTGACAGCTATTTCACGTTTTATGGAAAACCTTTTGTGATTCATCTTCAAGAGAATTCATGTCTTCATGCAGCTGGCTGAGAGACACAGACGTCTGTGAGAGTCTGAAGAGCGTGGAACAGAGAAGAAGATGAGGTCTTCGAACATGTGGTGCAGGTCCACCAGGACAGTGTGGAGTTGTTTTTGGAAGACATGATCAAAGGTGTCCTTGGTGAGAAAGCTGAGCAGACCAGGGAGGAGATACACAGGAGGACACAGAAGGTTAATGACATTAACTATGGAATAGAGCATAGGTGGGGAAACTTCGGCCCACGGGCCACATCCGGCCCGTTGGTCTTTTTAATCCGGGCCGCGGAAGCCAAAATAAAAAATAAAACACAAACAGAACCGTCTTACTCCATTTATCTCCTCAACATCCATGGGAAGAGAATGTTCTCCCATTCTCCTCTTGCGCCCGCCCTTTTTCCAGCCTCTCAGCCAATCAACACGCAGAACACATGTAAACAAAGACGAACATTATGGCAGAGAAAGCTGCACGAATCAATGATGCCTTCAAGGTCATGAGAAACCACAACACCTGTTAACCATTGAATAAACTACATGTGGAACATTACTCATTAACATCAGGAGCCCGTCCATTACAATATCATAATTATGACTGCATTCATTTGAATTTGTACTGTGAGGTGTATTGACTGCTTAATATGATATTCATTTATGTTATATACCTTTTCACTTAAAAGCTGAGTATAGGCTTTCAACAGGTGGCCTTAACACATGTGGTTTACAATCCAAGCCAGTTGTTTCTGTAGTTCTACTGTTGGGATGTTTATTGTCTGTCAATCGTGGAATTTGCCTATTCTTGTGCTATTCTGCTGATGCGGGGTTTTTTTTTCCCACCATAATGAACATTTGTTGTTTCCTTCTTTGCCTTAAAAGGTAAGGCTTTGGGGTCCACCTGTTGGGTTTCAAATTTCTCGTCAGTCCATATATGTGACGGCCGAACTGGATTTCGTCAGAGCATGATCTGACTCCGGTTGCTCTCATTGAACCGTTATCTCCAGTTCTCCTGTTTTTGCCTCAGAACATGATTTGACCTCCCTTGTTCTCCCAGGGTTTTTGATTCTGCTTGTTTCAATAAACTTTGTATTATTTTGCAAGTCAGCTTCAATGAAGATTTTTATTCCACACTATACCTCCTTTTTACCATCCACATCATCACCTGGGGAGACACGACACCTGTAATGCCTGGCATCCAACTAGGTATGGACATTAAATGTAAGGTGAGGAAGAAAGCTGAGTTAGATTAATCACCGCCATAGCAAACCCACGAAGAAGAAGCAGCAGAAGAAGAACTTACCCATGGTAGAAGCAGAAAATTGGATACAAACAGTTTTTCCAAGTCAGAGGATCAAAGTAAGTTTGTTGTTGTTTTATTGAAGGGATGTCGTGGTGTCACGTGAAAGGCAGCGCTACGCTGCTGTGACGTGCCAGGTGGAGATTGACGGAGCAAAACCGTGGCCCTGAAACAGCCTTATACCTACAGTATCTGCAACAATGAGTGGCCCAAAGAAAAGAAAAGTTGACAGTGAGTGTTTAGTAAAGAATGGACAAAGAAACCGTTGCGGTTTGTAAAGTAATACAAGTATGAAATGAACTAACAGGGAACAAGTAACATCATGTTTTATAATGCAAGTATATTTTATAATTCAATTCAATTCATATCAACTTTATTTATAGAGCGCAAATTACAACAAAGTCATCTCAAAGGACCCTTGGTGCATTTTCCACCCAAAACAAACAATCTGTGTGTGTGTGTGTGGAGATCCACGCTGATGCTGAAACTCAACACGATAAAAGTAATCAATAATCTTCCCTATTGGCTGAGCAGGGGACATGATCACATCTTTACAACATTTAGATTGCAATTCATATTGTGAATGTTCATAAATGTTTCCATCAGTTCTGTACATCGTAAATCTGCAGATGAAAAAGGAACAGAACCAAGTAGGAATGCCAAGCTGCCTGATCATAGCAAACAAATCTTTCTGGACACATTGCCCCAAAATACAGGTGTAACCCTAACCCCAGGCGAATAGGCTTTCAAAATGTGTAGCCCTTGTCACAGCTTCAAACCTTCTTAACAAAGTCTTTACTTACAAGCATTGACGATGTAATCTGTGTGTTTTCTCCTCCATGATACCCTTTCCTTAATGCTATAGAAACATTTGACACAACTTGATGAATCTCAGACAAATACTGTGCATAAAAGATATAATCTAAATTACTGCCAAATCGCCCATCTGCATTATGAATTCTAGCATTCAGATAGTGACTCGGTGTCAACTTATGCTGTCTAGTGTCATGAAATGTACCAGTTCCCTTTGGAAAAAGAACAGGAAAATATTTAGCATCTGTAAGCAAACGTACAGGACTGTTACCTTCTGCTGGAGCTACTGATAACACGCTGTCAAAATGCTGATCCAATACTTCCTGAGCAACATCTACTGGCTTCATACATGTGTCCAAATACATGCCATGCTGTTGCTGATCATTAACGTGTTCGTCTTGAATGTCTTTTTCACCCTCATCACTTTCATCATCATTTCTTTTAAGGTAATTTTCCTTTTTTATTTAACACAAATCATTAAATCCTAATTTTCTAACCAAAGGAGCACATTATTAACAGTGTTGGTGTTACAAGGGACACATGTTACAGGACCGTGAACACCAATAGCTTCATGATGGGAATATGCTGTGCAATTAAATGTTGTTCTAAAGAGTTTAATGCACTGAGTTCTTGTGGAATAGCATCTAATTGTAGATTATTAATTGCACATTGTTCAGGTACTTTTCCACTCATAATTTTTTTGTGGCCGGTATGACAAATCCACAATTTACCAAGATGTGTCAATTTTAAAGTGCAGCCTGCAGTACATTTGGTACCCTTGCATAAAAACCACACACATGTTCTTCTTAATGGTCAACAAACAAGCATCTGCCTCAAACATGGCCCTCTGGAGAGTGTCACGGCAAATTTGCGGTTGACCTCATTTGGAGACATGATTTATTGCTCTGGTTGAATGATGGAGTCCAGGCGAGGCATTAATGATTTTATAAAAAAGATTTATTATAAAATAAAATAAAAAAGGAGTAAAAAAGAAGCTTCCATCCTGAAAGAATGAAAGGCAAAAGGCTTGTGGCAGAGCAAAAAGGCAAGACCCACTCTAACTAACAGTTTCACAGCTTAAGCTTTTATACAGATAACAGAAAAAGTTCCACCCTGAGGTAAGGAGAAGGAGGGGGTCAGATGCCCAACAGTGGAAACGTTTGAGGATGATGAAGACGTGTATATTATGAGGAAGATTGGGCGCCAACTCTTATCTATCCTTGATAGTGTGTGCGTTCCTGTATATCTGCATGTGAGTTTGAGTTTGGCCTTCGGTAGAGACTCTGTGTTGCACTGAGTACAATACGATCTGTACTGTTTCATCTAACATGATTCAGCTGTTCAAAAGTGCAAAGAGTAATGGAGTCATCATGTATTAAAACATGACAAATTGTACACATGAACAAATGAATATAAAAATTGCCATAACAAGAGCAACATCTAGAATAGCAGGGTCATATTCCTCTACATCAATGTCTCCATGTAATTCAAACTCATTTTTTTGTTAAACAAAACATGACCCGTAGGCAACTCATTTACAAAAATGTAACCACTACCACGCATGTCACTGATTCTGTTGTTTTTTCCTCATGTAAGTGTATAAGTCGTTACCATTCACCAAAACATTGTCCAGGTCAGTTGTAGTCCAAGTCCAAGCACTCTTTAACACATTGGTCATAACTGCAGTGATACTGTTTGTCGCACACTGCTTTTGCCTGTTAATACCAAAACGACCGTCCCCCTGATTAAAGGACCCACGGATAAAAGACGTGACTTGGTCATGACTCACATGATCCTGGACATCACTGACAGCAGTCGACGAAGCAGCAGCACCATCGTCGTCCACTGCCATCGCCTTTGCGTCACGGTGCTGACGAATAAATCATAAAACCAATTAAGCACCAATTAAAGTAACTGTACAACATTCAAAACAACCCACCACAACAATTCATACACACATTAACAATGTAAAAATTAAAAATGTGTCAAGTTTACTGTGATACAAACCCAATAGTCTGTTATAGACTCTTAACTGAAAGTTCAAAAATGTGACCTGTGCGGGCAACATACAGGTTACATACTGTATGCTTCCACTGAATGAAAATGGCTTAAATATTAATGGTGTCATTATAAAAAAATTATAACAAACCTGCTCCACATCCACGGTTTTTGAAGCCATCCTCTTCCTGGGAGCGTCGATAGGTGGAGAGTACAACTATACACCAAATGTCAGCACAACCACATCAAAACAGACAAATACAACTGATGAGAATGTATTATTGTTATGTTCTTTAACATTAGGTTCGCCTTGTGTACAGAAATTATCCAAGTGGTCAGTACTGTACAATTCCCTGTTACACATGATTTCTTGATAAAGTACAAAGCTATAAAACATGAACACATCACATCACCACCCCAAATGCAAATGCTTATTGAAACACTCATCCCCCTCCAAACACTGTGTTCTGCATTCAAATCTGATTTCTTATACACATACATGTACTTGTGCTGAAATAACCAAAATTCACTGAATGAGTGGGTTTTAACATACACAACAAACCAGAAATGTGTTCAAATTTGGGGAAAACAAAAAACACTTTTGTACGTGATATTAGGGTTGCTCGATTATAGAAAAAATAATAATCACAATTATTTTAGCCATAATTGAAATGATTATTCAAAAGATTATTTGATGTCCATCATAATTCGATTGCTGTTGTACGGTATACGACAGTGACAGTAATTGCAGTGTTTTTACGTGGCTTGGATGAGGCAGGGAATGGCAGCTAACCAAGTGGGGGCGCATGACCTTCTGGACCCAGGTACAGTCCTGCGGCCTCAGGCCACAGCACAGTGCCACTGCTGAAGCAATGGCAAATAAATAACAGTCACATCCCCGACCTGCTGCTGGATGTCCGCCCACTGCAACCTGATGAAGGGATCGCTTGGCATGAGCACGCAAGCGATCTGCCACTTGAACCTGTCCCTGGGTGCTTCTGGTATGAATGAAATGTTTGTAGGTCTCCTTTTGCTTCTCCTGAGCTTTCTCAGAGTTCATCTTTACCTGAAAATATATGTCAACAATTATTATACAAAAAGGCATGATTATAACACAATTAGACAAGTACACATGACAATTTGGGGTAAATCTCCAAATTCATGCACAAATGAACGCCGACTACGAACTAATATATCAGTCCAATATGTGCATCATATAACACCATGTGACCAATAAAAATCACTATGTACAGATGATCAAGTAGAGGCTCATCCAATTTATTTTAATTCACATCTTTCAAAAGTACTTACATCCTGCTTCACCACAGCCATGACTTCCTGTTGTCGGGCAACCATCTCATCAAGATTGACCTCAGAAGCTGTGGGCAACCCCTCGTCTGGTTCATTTATATACATGTATTATAGGGATGTAAGGATTCACTCAACTCCCGATACGATTTGATTCACGATACTGGGTTCACGATACGATTATCTGACGATTTATTTTGCAAAATGGGACTGTAGAAAAATGATAACTGAAAAATATTCCTTTAATTTTTTGGGGAAAAAAACTATTCTGTTTTCCTTTTATTTTTCATTGTCAAAAGAATCCCTTGATAAACTATTCAAAACAATGCAATTTAACTAAAAATAAATCTTGAACGAAATAAATAAAGGAATATTACAAATGAAGAAGCCTATTAATTTAAATTCTGGTTCTATAGTAAACAATGCAAAACTGCATAATAGTTCTTTTTAAATGTGCAACTGAAAATGTATTTTGTGCCTTAATAATTGGACTTTAAAAAAAACTAGTCATTGTACTATATATACGTCAGATATTTGTTTGGACCAGCAGAGGGCGCTGGTAACCCAGTGGTCGGATGGCATGCAGATATCTTGCAGTGAAGAAGAGATGCTATGCTAGTAGACAGAGCTAATAGAAAAACATGATTGTTACAGATATTCACGAAATATTACAGATATTTTGTGGTGCTAAAGGGGTAATGAATCATTTATGAACATGTTTAAAAGTAGAAGGAGGCCAGAAAGAAAGTATTAGCAGATTCCGCCTGCTGCCAACACTTCTGGATAAAAAAAGCACTGCGATTCAATTTTCACAGTATCGATGTGAATCGTGATACCTATGAATCGATTTTTAACTGCCTTACGATTAATCGTTACATCCCTAGTGTATTATGTAATATAATATATACAACATATGGTTTCATAACATGGCTTCATATTAAACATTGGGCTCAATGTATGGTTAAATTTATCATGGTGCTACTTGAGTTTATCACATAAATCTTGAAAAAAAAAACAACTATACTGTCAAATCACATTAAAAAAAATGATAAATTTATTAATTTGTCAATTGTTGACTAACCTCACGAGTGGGCCGTGGGTGGCGACCAAACATTAGAAAGAAAGGGGAATACTTTGTTGTGGCCTGCTTCTGGGTGCGGACGGAGTACGTCACATCCTCTAGGAATCTATCCGAGTCTGTCTGATGCTCGTTGACCAGCTTGCTGAGCCGCATCTTCAGAGTCTGGTTGGTTCTCTCATCCAACCCGTTTGTCTGGGGGTGGTAGGCACTGGTGACTGATCTAGTGATGTTGAGAGATCTACAGAACATTTATCCTTGAACATTGAAAAAACCAAGTATAATGCACCTCATCAATAATATATAAATTAATCAGCATTTCGTGAATGATTTTGATCGTTTGGATTTCCTCTAGAGACACAATCGTTTATTTGTGCTGCAGTCCTATCACAACCTCTTTGTTTTAACCTTAAAATGGGAATAAATATAGAATAAATTCAATGTTTAAAGATTCACAGCATTGTGAATACCTTAAAACACGTTTAATTAAATCCGTTTTATGATAACTGTGACACAGTTATGTATAGTATCTTTATAAATATAATTTTTTTTGTGATTATATGAATAGTAATTAAAGTGATTTTTACAGTCCAGAGCTAATAGTTTTATGAAACTATATCAAAATGTTCAATACATGGTTTTACGTTACACAGATAATTTGTGTTAATGTTTTAAGTATTCTTTTTTTTTTTTAATTGCAATTTTAAAATTGCATGTGCACATCATTTATTCACATCTGCATGAAAACTACACTAGAAATAATTAACCATATGCAGAATCAAATGGCTTGATAATCACTGTATATTGTCGTTAAGTAAAAGCACAGCTTATAACACAGATCTAGTAAAAGTGGACCTCAAGGAATATAGTTATTGCTATATATATCATAAATCTAATATTAATGACATCAGTAAAATATACAAAAGTGTACATTTTGTTACAGTTGTGAATAGGCATACTGTTATTAACCTATTAAGTATACAATGCCAGATACAAATACATTTACATTTGAACCACTAAAACTTACCTTGGCGAGCACTGACAGTGAATGTTACAAAGAAGTATCAAACCAGTATTGTTTATGCCATTGGTTCTCAACTCGTGGGTCGGGACCCAAAAGTGGGTCGCGGACCTGTACTGGGTGGGTCGCGGAAAGCTGGTCAAAAATAAATAAATGCTCAATGCCTCGCATGTTGGACTTGTATCTTATTTTGAAAGAAACTTTTCTTTTGAGAGGCATGCTGTGAAATGCATGTTGCACAGGAAAATATATAGATTTATGCTTAAAAAAAAGATTATACATGTGTGTTTTCAACAGCCATTTTTGAAAAACAAAATTTTTTTTGGTTGAATTCTGAAAAAAAAAAAAAAAGTGGGTGGCAATATAATGTCCGTGGCAAAATGTGGGTCCCAGGGTGAGACCAGTTGAGAACCTCTGGTTCAAGCCATACGTAATATGGATAATAATTTGCTAACTAAAGACACAAGTGGTTGACAAAAGGTAATATTTAGTAATTAAAAAAAGTACAAATTCAGTTATGTAAGATCAACACAAAACAATATTAAACAAATACAATGGGCTGTAAACATTACTTAAGGAAGACTTATGTTTTGTTTCTTTATGTAATTTAATTTCAATTCAACTTTATTTATAAAAAGCCAATTAAAGAATAAAGTCACATCATAGTGCTCATAACATAATATAAAAATACTAAAAACTGCTCAGCAAACTATATACATTACCATACACACAATATAAAATATAAAGTGACCAGTTAGGAGATAAATAAATATGGATCAGTGTATTGCACTTTGATGTGGATTATTGCACATGTAGTTTGAGTCATGGGAGGAAAAAGGTTGTTTTTTGTTCAGGGTTCTCGTGGCCCAGGGATATAAACTGTCATTCTGGAGGTGGAGCTTTGATTCATGTGTAAAAGATGCATCTGAAAGATAAAAACGTCTAAAACATTAAGCATCAGTGAGTTGAATAGGTTCATTTGGAAAAAGTTGCTTTAATTCTATAATAACATATAACAAGAGAAAACGTAAGATTTGGTCAGAGAATATATATTTAGGTAACAATCAACACAAAACCTTCAAATCATATTTAAAACGCATGAAGTTTTCATTTACATTACGACAAACCTCTGCTAAATAAGACCAACCATGCCATCCTTTATTAATGGACGCACAAATACTATAATACATCAAACTACAGATTTTTATATTTCCTGGTAAACTGTGAAACCATTATTATAAATACGCACTCGATTACGACTGTTATTACAATTTAATGGTATCAAAATTAACCCTTGCGACTAAATTCAATGTCATGACAAATAGAAAGATTTTCCATTTCACCTATTTGAAAAAAAACTAAGCCACGTTAGCTTGGCCTTATATAAATAAAAAATGCTTTGTGATAATGTAAATATTGTATTTTACATTGTCATGTGAAGAAACTAATAGCAGATATAGATAGATGGATAGTTTTATTGATCCACCGTTACGGCAGCTCACTTCAGATAAAGTGCAGTGAAAAGACAAAAGAAGGCAACACACAGAAAAATTATAATATATATTATGTTTTGTTTAATTATATATATATATATATATATATATATATATATATATATATATATATATATATATTATATAACCATATTGGCTACAACAGAACATCAAAACTGACGAACAAACATTTGTAATTATTTTTAAATAGCAGGATCTCAACCTTTTAAATAGTACACAAAGTGCCGTAAAATACGAGAGTCTACAGTTGTTGAGACTTTTCATTTCTGCTGTCTCATGTTTTCTGCTCTCTTCTCGAGGTCAGCTTCCCAAAACACATCTTATCCCTCAGACACAGAGGCATCACACACTCACATGCCTACACACACTCACATAGTCACACATACACACCCAATACACATCCATTCATACACACAAACACCATACACGCACACACCTCCAACACCCACGACAATCAGGAGATACCAGAGAACTGGTTGTTTTGACCTAAAGAAGAAACTGTCTTTTTTCACCCTCTTCTTTCACCTCCTCCCTGTCCTCTTTATCTCCTGGGGGGAGGAGGGAGGGGGACTGAGGGGGAATATACGTGATGAGTTAGAACTGTGTGGCACTTGATCATCGGACGTCCGCCCGGGCGGTCACTAATTTTGTCCATCTTTGTACTCTTTTTTATTTAGTTTTATAATAAACCGTTTTTATAAAATCATCAATGCCTCGCCTGGACTCCATCACTCAACCAGAGCAATAAATCATGTCTCCAAATGAGGTCAACCGCAAATTTGCCGTGACAGTTCCTTTCACCAAGTATCATAAGAGAGCAAATACCTTGTCTTTATCTGAATAAACTGTTCTCAGGGATTGAGGGACAGTCCTTTATTTTTGAAGTCAGTACAGTTAAGAATGTTTGTAAACAATCCAATAGTGTTTCAGCTCAGAGTTGTATTTTTTTGTTTTCCATCTAACATGTTCTTTCTATGCTTTCATAGGTAAGACAACTACGATGAAACGAAGCTGGACACAAGAAAAATGTGCTGCCGTGCAGAAACATTTAAGAACTTTTCTTGTACTTGTAGTGCATTGATGTACTTAACATTTTGATATTAAAAGGTTTATACTCTTTTGAACTAAGGTTAAGAGTTTCAACACATGTATGTCCTCAGCAGACCTGAGAGGCCTTCATTTTTGAGTGAGTGTATCATGAGGCCCAGTGTGTTATATCAATAATGGCTGAAGTAATATCCTTACGTTTCTAGAACACGTCTTCTGTACCTTCTGTTTTACATTTACGCTGTGTTACATTTATAAGCCTGAGGGGCACCAGGCATAGAGGACCCCCATAATTGAACGATTGATAGATTGTTTTTCTCCAATCTATTGCAAGGACAGTAGAACCATTCTTCTCTGATGAACAAACTGCCAGCGGAGCTGAAGTCAGCATCCAATGTGAACATTTTTAAATCAAAGTTAAAGGCACTTTTTTTCTCTACTGCATATGATTGAGAGAGAGATTTTTTGTCATGTTGTTGATGTAATGATGATTTTACTGATGATTTTAATTGTTCTTATTGATTTAAATGTTCTTATTGATTTTAAACAATTGAATGTTTTATCATGTAAAGCACATTGAGTTGCCTTGAGTATGAAATGCGCTATATAAATAAATTTGCCTTGCCTTGCCATGTATAAGCTAATGGTAAAGATGAAAAGCAGATGTCAGGTGACGTATCACTGAAGTATATAGGCACCTGATGCTTGGAGGAGCTTCAGAGCTGCTTTCGACCTCGAACTCTCCAGACAAGCCATGGTGTCTGTATTTGACTTTTTCATCATGTAATAATAAATGTTGTATTTATATCATGAAGATGTCAGCGGAGAATTCTTCAACCTCTTCACATCAACAAGGGAAATCCACAACATACTGAAGCAGGAAAAACAGATTGTGAGCGCTGCATTTCTGCAGAACCTCAAGCCCTTGCAGGCCGGGACTGGAAAGCTGTCAAATACTTTGTCAAAAATCAGATTACATCTCAGAAAAAAAGTACAGTGATTTATTAGGGACACCAAGTCACTCCTTTTACCATGAATATTTCCTGTTTTCCTTTTGAGCTCCCTTAAATTCAGATGGTTGCTGTTCTATTCCTCAGTTTTGTAAGTAGGCTAATGTAGAGGCTGCTGACAGGTTTTAACTGGCACTGACACTCTTATCTCTATACTCTTCAGAAAGTCTTGGTGCTGTTGAGGATGATGAAAGAAGTGTTGATCAGGTCCTGCATGTTCCTGCTCTGTTATCATAATTACAGAAGTAATGCAGAATGTAGAGGTTTTATAATAAAATGTAAATCCCTGACGCAATGTTGCAGTTTATTTGATAAAACAATGAACAAGTCATTATAGTGCGAGAGTCCTCCATAATTTACAAATGCTATAAATACATGTGTGTGAGAAGGTGGTCCTCAGAAGTGACAAAGGTTTAAAACAGGGGCCCACGAGTAGGTTAAAAAATGTCAGGGAGACAAAAGTTTCAAAATTTAATAAATTGAAGTGATATTTTTGTTTAGGAATTTTTATTTATCTTGCTTGATTTTTTACAAAGCTGTAGAATTATTGAAAAGGGTGTAGGAAAAAATGGTTGGACGCCACAAAAAGCAAAAACGAGTGTGTGTGTGTGTGTGTGTGTGTGTGTGTGTCTTGGGATCAGCAAAAAGACACCATAGTAAAGTAATCATGGTCCTCTTGTTTCTAGGTTGCTGCTGAGGGGAAAAGAAAGAGGAAGAGGTACCAGGTCTGCAGGCCATCTGACGACATCAAGACAAGCATAACCTGTGCAAAATGAATTTGCACAAAGCACAGTGTGATGACTTATCACTCGTGTGCTGCGTAGATAGACTGACAGACACACCTTGTTCATATTGTGATTGCTTGTTTTTTTTTTTTCATTTCTGGTTCATAAACAGTATGTAAAACAACATTTAAAGGTTAAATTTAATGTCAAATGTTTTGTAAAATGTTTGTGTTTTATATGTTGTTCTTTCAAATGTAATAAAGTGGTGAAACATTGCAAAAAACTAGTGAATTATCCTAATTGAACCATTACCTGTTAGAGGTAAGGAACACCATTGCACTAAATATTAATAGAATAGTTATTAATGGAGTTAGTAATTAAATATTAATAATGTTTGTTAGGATTTTTTATGTTTTGGACCTTTTTTAGATAATTAAACATGCATCGGGTCAAATTGCTGTTCCTGACAAATGAACATAACAGGAGAGTTAAATGGACTTACAGTGTTTATTGCATGTGCTGGAGCAAACACTCTTCTGTCATGTGAGCAGTCAGTGATGTGTAGTGTGGCACTGCAGCATCATCTGCCACTTGACATCCTCACAGCAAAGTATCGAGGGAGGTGTGTGTAAAAGATGTTGGGGATAAATGTTGCTTTGCTTTTACATCCCTGGTGATAACAATGCTAATATTACTTCTTTGGCTCAACAGATGTGAGATTATGTCAGACACTGTTCTGGAGAGTAACCTCACCTCCTGACTGTGATCTTGTGGGGTTTCCTGAGGACAATGGCTTTTGTCATTAGCTTTGCTGATCTTTCTCCCATTGATTGTGTTGCTCTGTTGCATAATGCTTATGTTGCACAAATGCATCTCTTCTCTGATGTCATTTCAGTTTATAGAATTAAATATGCTTTCCAATCATCACACTTCTGTTTTTTCATATCCTCATACATTAATACTGACAGTGACGATGACTGACCTAGATGCTATTTCGGGATGCTTTAATGCAGTGGTTCACAAACTTTTTTTGTCCCTTTTGTCTCTTTGCAATTCTGTCAGATCATGTGTTGCTCCTTTTCATATCACAAGAACTCCTTCAAACTTTCATAATCTGTTTAATTTGTGTATCAGCTGGTTCTCCTAAACTCCAACACATTACCTAACGCTTTATCTACAAATTTAAAATACTACGTGCATTAAATGAAATAAATTAATGCAACTTTCATGATTACTTCATTAGTAAGTAAATATTGTCTTTTTTGTAGAATACTATAGTCTATTATCAGAAGTGTGATTAAACGGCCTCTCTTGCATAAATTAATTATGTTTAAATAAATTACAATAAAAACAATATTTTATTGAGCAATATTAGTGTTAGTTTGTGATTAATTTGACCAAAAAAAAAAACATAAAAAGGAAATAGGAACATTTTCCTATGATTTAAAAAAAAAATGGATTAATAAATGTTTAAGTACTAGTAGCCCCTTCAATGTGCTCCTGTACCCCTCTGGGTATGTGTACCCAAGGTTGGGAACAACAGCTTTAATTGGCAGTTGGGGTAATCTTTATTTCTATAGGTAGTTTTTAATCAACATTATTCTAAACTTGTATTGTTAATCAGTAAAATTTACACCAGTGATTTAAAATCAATAAAGGTCATTCATGTTATACAGTAAAAATCAATATTTTAAGAAAGTAATGTTTGATTTACATATTTCAGTTAATTAAGTTTTAAGTTGTATTTAAATTAATTTGTGATCTAGCTATGGTTATTTCTGTTTTTTATTACAGGTGGTTTTTCAAAAATGGATGATTGTGAATGTTTTTAAATACAATTCTCTGCATGTTGTCTTGTTCAATGGTGAGTGTGTAGTATATAAACTATTTGTTTACTGTATGTACATTTTAATATGATACACTGTACTGTAAAAATGTTTCATTTAGATTTATGAAGAATCCTTTATGTACCTCATAATTGCAAACCAAAACACAAAAAACAATGGCATTCTGTTTCTAAAACAAAGCCCCTTCAAAATAAAAGCCACAATAAATATATTCTTATTCTGGAAGGTAAGTTAGTTTTCTATTGATTAATCTACACACACCTGTATGATCAGACCAGGGGTTCTAATGACATTTTGCAACAGATCAAGGAAGCAAGTCTAGATCTGACCACACCTGCTAAGATGTCGCTCTGATTATTCCAACATTACTCCTTTATTATTCCTCCATTAGCATCTAATATTAGACTGAAATACAAGTTCCTTTCATTACACTGAGAAAACACCAAGAAAACACAATGTTAGTAGCATCAGCTAAAAACATTTTTATTTGATTTTAAAAAAGAAGTGAGAGACTAGTGAGTGGGCTGGATGAGGGCTGCTCTGCAGTGATGGAGGAAACATTGCCCTGATCTTTTTCCAAGTCTGGCTTTGTTTCTTCAGTTGATCTTCTATTTAAAAACAAAATGAAAAAGAACACACTTTAAGAAACATAAATAGTGTATGATTAAAGGACACCAAAATTTAAAAGGAAATTTTACAAATATGAAGTTACTTCCAAGACCTATGGGCGATTTATCAATTTTTTTTTAGATTAATTTAAGTTTTTTGTTGCGTAAGATTTAAAAAATAAAACTTTTTTCTCTCTTGCTCCAGCACACATTTTGTCCCTGTGAACTTCCATAGCTCCCCCTCCCTCTTGTTTCTCTCATATGCACACACTGCAACACCACGGCTACTGCTAACGAGAGCGAGACGGATAACAGCGAGAAAGGGAATAGTATCGTTGTCTGGAATTCAGGGTTCCCACACTTTTTTCCAAAATATTTGACCAAATATCCATGACTGAGTTCTGAACCGCTAAAATCGATTCAAGACCATTAGAGCGTTAAAATGAGCGGGCCTTTCCAGTGTTCTAGTGTAACAGAGATCTGTGAGTGTTCCACAGTTAGTAGAAAAAAATGTGGCTCAGGGAATGCTAGTTGTGTTCATCACTTATCTATAATATAGCATCGTACAATGGCACAATTGCCTTTGACATTTGGCAATTTTTTTTAAATAATGATGTATCAGCTATTGAATGTAACATGTAATTTCTGTCTCTTTCTCCTCAGCTCAGTTGGTTCAGGTGTTGTTTCTATGGTGAGTTTCTCAAACATCTGACCTCAGGTGTAAGTGTACATAGGTGTGTGGGAGTGTGATCATTATGGTGGTCTGCTCTGTCTCAATTTAAAATTCTATTCATAAAACCTTTATTGGCATGACAAACATCTTTACATTGCAAAAGCAAGTGTGACGTTGAACAATGTACACACAAAAAGACATTGAAGAAGCATAATTTACATAGCACAAAAATAATGAATGTTAAAATAGGAACTTTATTAAGTAACATTTATGTCTCTGTCTGTCAGTCTTTATCCGTCTGTGTGTCTCCGTTCTGTCTTTCTTAAAGCTGCAGTATGTAGAATCATGAGATGCTCCCCCTCCCCTCTTTGTTTTGAATCCTATCTTCCCTTAACGTATCCTTGTGAACGCGCACAACTGTGGAGCCCTTAGCAACTTTTTACTCAATACAGACGAGTGACAAATGTAGCGACGTCATCTTGTGTCATTGAAGTTGTTTTAGCGACTCTGACATGAATGCACATATCACTCTATAGTTACTGTCCAGAACAATGGCTACTGCCATCAGTTGGTCCCCGCCAGAGCTTACTGTGATCTCAGCAGCCGCTCAGAGCCGAGTGACAACCACCACTCACGCATCCAGACTGTAAATGAATTGAGTCTTTCCTCCACTTTTGATAAGCTTCTCTTAGGTTTACATGCAATGTATCCCGTCTGTTCTCACTCTCCCTCTGAAGCCAGTACATGGGGCAGACCCTGCACAGTCACGGGGATTCGCGAGGATGCAAATCAGTCCTTTCCTCCTGAGTA